>NW_006921949.1:14982-25724 GCF_000298275.1 Orycteropus afer afer
TGGTCACTGCTTGGTCACAGTCAGCTACCCAGAATGACCAAGTAGTTGAACCTGTGGGCTTGGGACCATAGTCGCAGGGGACATCAAGCTCAATTGGTATAACATACTATACAAAACATTGTTGTACCTCCTACTTTGGCAAGTAGCATCTTGGATCTTAAAAGCTAGCAAGCTGCCATCTAGATGCAACGATGGGTCTCTCTTCGTCCAGAGCAAAGAAGAATGAAGAAAACTAAAAATTCATGGAAACAATTAGTCCTAGTGACTGGTTCACCATCCGATCTGCAGCCTATATGACTCTGAGACCAGAAGAACTAGATGGTGCCTGGCTACCACTGTCATCCACTTGGAAAGGGATCTATGTAGGAGCTCCTTGATAGAGAGGGAGAACAATGTGGAACAAAACACAAAATCATTTGGAGAAATCAAAAAAGGGGGGGCATGTTTGTTTGCTGACCTGATAGAGCCTGGTGGAACCTCTGGACTGTGGCCCCTAGCTGCCCTTCAGGTCTGGAATTGAACCCACACCTGTGGTTTCCAGCCAAACAAAGGACAAGCATATGAGTTGAACATTTACCTGAGGTAGATACACTCCTTGGAGAGAACAATCATGGGAGAAAGAAGGGCTGCTTATGCACAGGGAGACAACTCAGGGGGCAGGAATGCATGGACGGATGGACACAGGGAGGAGGTAACTATGGGGATGAAGCGGGAGGGGAGCTGTTGCATTGTGGTAAACTGTGGTCAATGTCACGAGACAGTGTATGTGAATTGCTGTATGGAAAGTGAATTTGCTCTGTAAATCTTCACCCAAATCACAAAAAAAAAAAAAAAAAGTTTATGAAGAAATTAATATATGAGGGGACAGGGCTATCGGAGTGGGTCAAATATTTAGAAATGTAATTTTCTTCTTCACTCAAGAAAAGATGTCTTTTCTCTACCTGGATCACAATTTCAGGGCAGAAAATAAACAAAGGTCAGAGGTGAGAGGGAGTTAAGAACTGTGGAACTGTAACCACTATTACAACTTCATGTGATTCTAGATTCTTTGTCTTTTCCTCATATTTGTTATTTATTCATCAGCTTCATGATTACCAATAAAATTCTGCAAAAATTAAAAAAAAAATGCACTATCTGATATATGCAACCAACATCTCCTGGTTGTATATAAAAAAGCTAGGAAGAGCTTTATTCTGTTGCTTAAGTAAAGTTCCCTCCCACAGTGCTTGGTATGCAAGAAGTGTATCAAAACAGACACTTTTCTGTGAGATTTTACTTGCAAATTAAGCTCTGTAGACTGATTTGCTTCCTGGTTCCATAGTGTATTTTTCTTTTCATTAGTGAACACTGTATCCATATTCAACCCATTGTTTTAGAGCCTCTTTTTAAAAATTCTTGGGAGTATTGTTTGAATTGGCATAATTTGCAATATGTTATTCTAGAACTGCTTATCTGTTTATTGGAAGGCTTGTTTCCGTTTGCTGTTCTGTCTGCTAATCAGAAAACAGAAAGCTAGTCTTGTTGTGAGATAGAAAACTTTGATGTAGTCAGCTTTATTTATTTATTTATTTTAAATGTTTTCTTTGGTTACTTTACAGTGAAAGCATTGTGTTTTTTTCCCCCCCTTCTCCTTATTACCTGTAGACCCAGCGGACAGTTGGAAAACTGAATTGTCCTTTCTGTGGGGCCCGTGTAGGGGGCTTTAATTTTGTCAGCACGCCAAAATGTTCTTGTGGCCAACTTGCAGCTGTACATCTCTCCAAGAGCCAGACAGATTATCAGCCAATAAGGACAGGCCGACTAATGAGACCATCGCTGAAATACTTGTCACATCCTAGAGTTCAGTTAGGTTGTGACAAGGAAACTCTGCTGACAGGTAACACCTCTGAGAAAAGAAGTCTTGGGCTTTTAAACATGGCCCAAAATAATTATGGTCCTGGAAGATTAACAGAAGCACTCTGCCTGGAGGTGCGATCAACGTGTTTTGAGATGGAGAATGAAAAACTGCTCTACAAAGCATCAGATTCAAAATACCAGCTTTTTGTTCCGCAGCTGGTGACTGGCAGATGCACTGCGAGAGCTTTTCATAGAAAATCACATAGTTTGGATCTGAACAGCAGTGAGAAGCTGATTTTATTACCTACTTTTTATGAAATACATAGTAAGACTACTGCCTGTTCTAGGCTAAATGAAACACAACCTATTGACCTTTCTGACTTGCCTTTAGAAAGTAGTAAAAATAGCTGTTCCTTTCAGAATCCATCGAGTTTTGATCCTAATATGGTACTGCAAAGATTTTCAGTGGCTCCCTGTGAGAACCAGACACAAAGAGGAAGCGAATTTCAGTGTAGTCTAGAAGCTTCTGCAGTATACTCTGATCATGCTAGTTCCAACAACCTGACTTTCCTGATGGACCTGCCCTTGGCTGGCAGGAACATGCTTGAGTCCTCAGAACAGGAAGACCACCTCTCCCCTCTGGACTTCTTGAACTCGGCCACTTTTTCACTGGGCACCATTAACCAGAGGCTCAATAAGAGAGAAAGGAGCAAGTTGAAGAATCTAAGGAAACAACAAAGGCATGAAAGATGGCTACAGAAGCAGGTAATTTGCTTTTGAATGAGTTTACTGAAAATTCTATTATGACATTTTGAGGTTTGAGGAGTGGAGCTAACTGTAAATTCTTGGATTACAAAAACTTGGTTTTAATATTTTCTGAAATGGCATTTCTCTCTAGGTGTACTAATAGTCACGCAGCTTGTTTAATTGCCACGTTAACTGTGACCTTATGCTTCAAACAGGTTAGAAATGCTCCTTTTTCATAGTTTTGCCCAATTCTGCTAATACATGTTAGGGTTCATTAATCTCATAATAATTGAAATTAGATTGCTTGTCACATACATTTTTAATTCATTACATGTTAGGATTGGTTTACAGTGATTTTATTTGCACTTAATTTGAAACAAACAAACAAAAAAATGTTTCTCTAAGTAAATCCAGTCTAGTGACAAATTCATTTGCTTTCATCACATTTAGCTTAAATGGATATTTTCAAGGAGCTCATTTGTAACATGTATGCACAGTTAATATATGCACAGATGATCTAGAGGTGACTAACTACACCAACTTGCAAAAATTACCCAAAGTGTGCTTTACCCTTACTGTGACTTTATAGGATAGTGTGCTTGTGTATGATTTGAATTCCTCGTGCAACCATAATGACATATTCAAGGGTGGGGTGAATGAAGGAATTGAACAATAAGTGTTAGATGCTGTGGAAGCCAATTAAAGCCAATAGAAGGGTGCTTGTGAAAATTTAGGTTTGAGGACTACTGTATTTCTGTCTGTAGCTTTTAATGCAAATTGCCTTTATTATTTCTTGATCCTAGTGGATAGTAGTCCTTATTACTGTGTGTGCTGAATATTAACAGAGCTAAAATACAGAAAGGGGCAACTTAACATAATAGTTCGTTTTTTTAAAATATTTAGTGAACTCATTATTGCTTATGATCCTAGACTCAATTACAAAAAAAATTACTACATGGGATGCTTCAGTCAGATCAGGTCTTTTGTTAATCTTTCAGTTACTTAGTATAATTATAATTATGTTGTTGTTGTTGTTATGTGCCTTTGAGTCAGACATTATAGGTAATGATATTTTTGACTGGTTTTTGACAGAGGATGATGGGTTTCTGACAGAGGAAGTCCATTTTCAGTTATATGCAACTGATGGTATAAAGTGACTTCAAAGTATATATTTTAGAATATAAAAATGGATGTTATGCTATTATTATTATACTATCATACTTCTTAGTCTTAATTTATTGAAATTGCAAAATTCAAATCTTTATTGAAAATTTAACTTAGGTAAATTGGAGAACAAGCACCCTAATTTTCTTAACAAAGAAAATTAGAAACAGTATAGCAGAATAGAAATAATGTGAGTTAACAGTTTGGGTACACACCATGTTTAGAGCAAGAAAGAATAATAATTATATTTAAAAGTCAGTTATGCCCATTCCAGTAAAAAGAGAAATCCTGTAGAAACTTCATATATGAGATAAATTAATGACTTACTTATTTAGTTTGTTCCATGTTTAATAAAGGTGAATTCAGTAACCATTAATTAAATATTTGTTTGCAAGATATGATATCTGAGTAATGAAAAGATGACTTTAATACAGATCCTGCCTCTTTTTAATGAGGGAGCTCGGCATGCAAGGAACTTTGGTGGTGTAGGGGTTGAAGCGTTTAGCTGCTAACCAAAAGGTCAGTGGTTTGAATCCACCAGCCACTGCACAAGGAGAAAGATGAGGCAGCCAGCTTCTGTAAAGATTTACAGCCTTGGAAACCTATGGAACAGTTTTGCTCTGTCCTCTAGCATTGCTATGAGTCAAAATCGATTCAATGGCAACAGCTTTGAGTTTTAAGCATACGTGATATAAAGGAAAAGTTAGCTATTGTTAATGATAATTTTTAGAAAGTTAAAAATAATGGACTGGGAAATCTAGATTTCTGACTTTTACTTGACATTTTTATTGAATTTTTGTGCAAAGTAGGTATTTTTCAGTCACAGACATCATGATAAAAAGTGTTAATGATGCTATAAAAAAGCAGTTTAAATTTCCGAAGCTTAGGAATGTAAATAAGATTGGCCAGTTCACAATGTTTTTGTTCAGCAAATGTTAATTACTTTGGGGAAGTCATAGTGCTGTGAGTTGCTTTTAGCCAGTCAGCATTCCCCACCCCCAGCATTATCTACTTTTTAAAAATTTTAATTAAAAAAAAATCATGCATAAAATTGACATTCTTTGCACACAGCTTTATGAATTTTAGCATGTATATAGATTCATATAACCACTACCACCATGAGGATATGGAACAGTTCCATCACCCCAAAAGCTTGTGCTATAATCACACCCTCCTTTCACCCTTAATCCCTGACAACTGATGATGTCTCCATTCTTCTTCACTTTAGTTTTATCTTTTTGATAGTGTTATCAAATAGAATCATACAGTATGTAACTTTATAAAACTAGGTTCTTTTACTAACATAATTGCCTGTGTGATTCATCCAAATTGTTGCAGATATCAATAGTTCATTTTTTTTATTGATGAGTAAGTAGTATTCCATAGTATGAATAAACTGGAGTTATATAGCCATTGACTTTTTGAAGGACAGATGAGTTTCTAGCTTTTGGCAATTATGAATAGAGCTACTGTAAAGATTCCTGTCAAACTTTTGTTTGAACCTAAATTTTCATTTCTGTAGGGTAAATACTCAGGAGTAGGATTGCTGAATCATATGGTATGTGTATATTACTTTATAATAAGCTATTGAATTGTTTACACAGTGGCTTTACTATTTTGCTTTCTCAGCAGCTATGTGTAAAGTTCTTACTTTGCATCCTTGTGAGCACCTGGTTTTCTTTATGTGTGTGTGTATATATGTATATATGTGTGTGTATATGTGTGTGTGTGTATACATCATATACATATATATATACATATATATATATATGTATGTATATATATATAAAATCCAAATAGGTATTCAGTGGAATCAAATTGTGGTTTTAGTTAATATTTCCCTAACGACTAATGATGGTAAACATTTTTCATGTGCTTATTTGCTATTTATGTATATTCTTAGTGATGATTCTTTATCTTTTCTTCATTCTTTAATTGGGTTTACTGTTTCCTCCTTGTTGAATTTTGAGAGTTCTTTATATATTTTGGATGTAAGCCCTTCATCTGATAAGTGATTTGCAAATATTTTCTTACAGTTGCTAGCTTGTCTTTTTATTCTTTTAGCAGTTTTTCCCCAATAGAGTAACATTTTGATAACATTTTTATAAATTTTGATAAAGTCCATTATCTCAGTTTTTTTTCTTTTATAGATTGTGTTTTGAATGCCACTTGTAAGAACCCTTTGCCTAACCTTAAGTTACAGAGATTTTCTCCTAAAGTTTTATAGTCTTTAATTTTACATCAGTTTGAGTTTTTGAAAGGTGTGAGGTTTTTTTTCTTTGCAAATAGATGTCTTAGTTGTTCTAGCACCATTTGTTAAAAACACTGCTCTTTCTCCATTGAAATACTTTTGTACATCTGCTAAAGGGGCAAGGAGGCAGCATCTTCTGACTTCCTCTAACCTCACAAGAGGAAGACAGAATCACCTTTAGAAGCCCAAGGCCTATTCCTGCAAGGTTAGATATGCTGCCTCCTTCCAGCCCTTTCACCAACTCTGACACCAACTGTTTCTCCTGCAGCACCTACCACCTCTCTGCTGGGTTCAATAATTTGCTGCAGTGGCCACACAGAACTCACAGATTATGGGATTTATTAGGGAAACAACAGGTTACAATTCAAGTTCAGGAACACACTCAGTCTCTATCAGCCTGCTGTCTCTCAGCCGACAGTCTCTCACTCTCTCTTCCAACAGTAGGTGTCTCTCTCTCAGCAGTGCATGTCTCTTGGTGTCTCTCTCAGCAATGCGTGTCCTTCGTGTCTCTCTCAGCTGCAGTGAGAGATTCCTTCTGCATCTAGGAGGTCTCCTTTTGAGCCTGGCAGAGTGGCCAAACTAACCAATCTCAACATCAGAATTCTATGCACCTGAGAGAAAGCAAACTTCCTAGAAAATTACTTTGTGCTTCTCCTAACAGAAATACCCTAGATGGATAACTTTAACAATCAGGAGCTACTCAGTTGCTCATAGCAAATTCTACTACAGAGTTTACAAAGACTTATGGCCAGAAAAGCCACACTATGTGATTTACTACATCGCAACATCTGTCAAAAATCAGTTGGCCATACTTGTGTGAGTTTATCTTTGTGGACTCTCTGTTCTTTTCAGTTCATCTATGTGTGTACTCCTTAGCCAGTCATACTATGTCTTGGTTATTGTGCATTTATAATTACTCATAAAATTGAGTAATGTGATTCATCCAGCTTTATTGTTCTTTTCCAGAATGGTTTTAACTCTTCAAATTCCTTTGACTTTCCATATAAAACTTAGAATCCTCTTGTTTAGATTTATTTAAAACAATCCTACTGCGATTTTGATTGGAATTGAAGTAAGTCTATGTGATCAACTTAGGGAGAATTGAAATCTTCACTATGTTGATTTTGCTGATGCAGAAATATGTTCTGTCCTTCCTTTTATTTACGTCTTTCTTTCATAAGTATATCCATGTTTTCAGCACATAGAACCTGGGCATGTTTTGTTAGAATTATACTAAGTCTTTCTTTCTTGGAACTATTATAAATTGCTTTTTGGGGGTGCTTGCAGTTATACATTGCTAGTATATAGAAACCATTGACATGTTTTGATGTTGTATTTTGTGATGTTGGGAGTATAAATCTTTGATATTTTTTGTCAGATATATTTCTAAGTTTTTCATATTTTTTATGCTGTTGGTAAATACTATTGTTTTATTAAATCTGTTTCTCATTGCTTATTGATGGTATTTGTTGTTGTTAGGTGCCGTCGAATCAGTTTGAACTCACAATGAACATATGTACAACGGAATGGAACATTGCATGGTTCTGCACCATTCTCACAATTATTGCTATACTTGAGCCCATCATTGCAGCCACTGTGTCAATCCACCTTGTTGAAGGTCTTCCCTTTTTTCGCTGGCCCTGCACTTTACCCAGCACAATAACCTTCTTATGGAACTGGTCCTGTCTGACAAGATGACCAAAGTATGAGAGACTAAGTCTGGCCAGTCTCATTTCTAAAGCATATTCTGTCTGGGCTTCCTCTAAGACAGTTTTGTTCATTCTTCTAGCAGTCCATGGTACATTCAGCATTCTTCACCAACACTACAATTCAAATATATCAATTCTTCTGCAGTCTTCCTTATTCACTGACAAGATTTCACATGCATGTGAGGTGATTGAAAATACCATGGTTTGGGTTAGGGGCACCTTAGTCTTCAAAATGACATCTTTGCTCTTCAACACTTAATTTTTTTTTTTTAATAGCAGATTTGCATAATGCAGTTCATTCATTTCTTGACTACTGCTTCCATGGGCGTTGATTACGGATCAAAGTAAAATGAAATCATTGACAACTTCAGTCTCTTTCTCTGTGTATCGTGATGTTGCTTATTGGTCCTGTTGTAAGGATCTTGTTTTCTTTATTTTGAGCTATAATTCATACTGAAGGCTGTAGTCTTTGTCCTTGATCAGTAAATTCTTCAAGTCATCATCACTGAAAGATTGTGTCATCTGCATATCACAGGTGGTTAATGACTCTTCCTTCAGTCCTGATGCTGCATTCTTTATATAGTCCAGCTTCTTGGATCATTTGCTTAGTATACAGATTGTGTAGGTATGGTAAAAGGATACAACCTTGATGCACACCTTTCCTGATTTTAAACCATGCAGTGTTCCCTTGTTCTGTTCGAATGACAGACACTTGGTCTATGTACAGCTTCTTCATGAGAACAAATAAGTGTTCTGGAATTCCCATTCTTTGCAATGTTAACCATAATTTGTTATGATCCACACAATCAAATGCTTTTGCATAATCACTGAGACACAGGTAAACATCTTCCTGGTATTCTTTGCATTCAGCCGAGATCCATCAGACATCAGCAATGATCTAGCCCTTGTTTCATGCTCTGTATCTGGATTGAATTTCCAGAAGTTCCTTTTCAATATACTGCTGCAACTGTTTTTGAATGATCCTCAGATTTGATCTCATGTGATAACAATCTGTTCCAGTTAGTTGATCAGGTGGCTGTTCTACATTTCTTGACATAAATGAGTGAGTGATTCCAGTGCTGCGTCTGTTTCTGGAAACATTTCAATGGGTATTTGGTCAATTCCAGAACCTTAGTTTTTCACCAGTTCCTTCAGTGCAGCTTGGACTTAGTCCTTCAAAGCCATAGGTTCTTCATCATATGTTCCCTCCTGAAATGGCTGAATGTGGGCCAGTTCTTTTTGGTACAGTGACTCTGTGCATTCCTTCACCTTCTTCTGGTGATTCCTGCATTGTTCAGTATCCTGCCACTTGAGGCTTGAACTTTTTTTAGTTCTTTTATTTGACAAATGCTGAGCATGTTCTTCCCCTTTGATTTTCCATCTCCAGGTCTTTGCACCTTTCACTTTTAATACTTTGTCCTCTCAAGCTGCCCTTTCAAGCCTTCTGTTCAGATATTTTACTTCATCATATCTTCCTGATAGATTCAGCTAATCTCTGTTAAGTACAAGTTTCAGAGTGTCTTCTCACTTCCATTTTGGTCTTCTCTTCTTTTCTGGTCTTTCTAATGGTCTTTTGGTTTCTTCGTATATGATGTCCTTGATGTCATCCTACAACTTGTCTGGTTGTCAGTCACAAGTGTTCAGTGCCACAAATCTATTCTTCATAGTCTCTAAATTCATGTGGGATATATTCAAGGCGATATTTTGGCTCTGGTGGACTAGGTTTAGTTTTCTTCAGCTTCAACTTCAACATGCATATGAGCAGTTGATGGTCTGATCCACAGTTAGCCCCTGGCCTTGTTCTGCCTGATGATATTGAGCTTCTCCACCATTTCTTTCCACAGATATAGTCAATTTGATTCCCATGTATTCCATGTGGTGAGGTCCATGTGTATTGTCCCTATTTATATTGTTGGAAAAAAAGGTATTTACAATGAATAAGTCATTGGTCATGTAAAATTTTATCATGTGATCTCTGATGTCATTTCTGTCACCAAAGCCGTATTTTCTAGCTACCAATGCTGCTGCCTTGTTGCCAGCTTTCACATTGCAATCACCAGTAATTATCAGTACTCTTGCTTGCATGTTTGGTCAATTTTAGACTGCAGAAGTTGGTGAAAACCTTCAATTTCTTCAGCCTGGGCTTTAGTATTTGGTGCATAAATTTGAATAATAGTTGTATTAACTGGTCTTTTTTGTAAGTGTATGGATATTATCTTATCACTTGACAGCATTGTACTTCAGGATAAATCTTGAATATTCTTTTTAATGATGATTGTGATGCCATTCCTCTTTAATTTATCATTCCTGACATAATACCATATGATTGATTATCTGATTCAAAATGGCCAATACTAGTCATCCCATTTCATTTTTGACAACTTCCAGTTTTCCTAGATTTATACTTCATACATTCCATGGTTCAGTTATTAATGGATGTTTGCAGTTGCTTCCTCTTGTTTTGAGTTGTGCCACATTAGCAAATGTAGGTCCTGAAAACTTTACTCTATCCATGTCAATTGAGGTCAACTCTAGTTTGGGGAGGCAGCTTTTTCTCAGTTGTATTTTGAGTGCCTTCCAATCTGAAGGATTTATCTTCTTGCACTATAGTAGACAGTGTTTCCCTGCTATCCATAATGTCAGTGGCTGTTCTGGTTACCTAGTGCCACTTTGACAGGAATATACCACAAATGGGATGGCCTTAACAAACAGGAATTTATTCTACAATTTGGAGGCTTTAAGTCTGAGTTCAAAGTGCCAGGCTCTAGGGGCTGTGTGAAAACCCCTTGACCTTGGGCTTCAGCTCTGCCTCTTGTTCCCAGCCCACTGAAACTAGAGGCATCTCTTCACTCAAGCAGCTACTGGCTGCTGAGGCTAACAAGCCCAAGGTCGACAAATAAAATGGCACAGTCCCGATGTTACCAAACCACACAGCAGGCTATTAATGCAAGTCTATTGAAAGTCCCAAGGTCGGCAGAGCATGGCAGGCTGCTGAACAATGAAACGGCTACATACAGGGTTCAAGTGTGCCATAA
>NW_006921949.1:26215-26815 GCF_000298275.1 Orycteropus afer afer
TATTATTTATTATACCTACTAGAATAATGCCATACAATGTTGAAAAGAAGTGGTGAGAACGGGCATCCTTGTCATCGTCCCAATATTAAAAGGGAAACCATCTGCTTTTTCACCATTTTGTATGATGTTAGCAGTGGATTTTTCTTAGATGCCCATTATCAGGTTAAGGAAAATTCTCTTTCTAGTTTATTGAGTGTTTTTAACACGAAACAGTGTTGGATTTTGTTAAGTGCTTTTTCTGCATCAATTGATACGATCGTGTGGTTTTAATCTTAATATTGGTTGATTCTCAAACACTGAGCCAGTGTTACATTCTGCAAAAACTACAAGGAGGCCACATGTTCTGACCTCCTCTAACCCTACAAGGGGAAGGCAGGATTACCCGCAGTAAACCAAGGCCTATTACTGCAAGGCCAGACATGCTGCCTCCCTCCAGCACTTTCACCAACCGTTCCCCCCAAAGCACCCATCACCTCTCTCCTGGGTTCGATAATTTGCTGCAGTGGCCACACAGAACTCACAGATTATGAGGTTTATTAGGGAAGCACCAGGCTACTATTCGAGATCAAGAAAAATGCTCAGTCTCTCTCCCAGCCCACC
>NW_006921949.1:26967-27495 GCF_000298275.1 Orycteropus afer afer
GAAAAGCCACACTAAGTAATTTACTATATTGCAGGCCACCCCCTGGCTTTTCTAGCCATTATCCCTTTTATACTTCAAAAATTCACTTCCCCTTCACCATCAGTTTAAGAATAACCACACCCATGAAAGCATGTAAGCCAGCCACTTTATGCCTTTATCTCCCCTCCATTTTAAATAGCCAATTTCTAATTTGCCCATCCCTATCAAACCAGTACTCTAAGGAAGCACGGTCCTTTCTCTCTGGAGAATCTTCTGTTCAGCTTGGAAACTTCAGGCATGTGGATCCATAAACAAGCAAAGTCCAGCCCGGCACAAGCCATCAAATTGCAGCAACTTAACACCAGCTGTGTCAATCATCTTCCTCTTCATTTGGTCAGGTTCTGGTCACCTCAGCCCTAGCCATCCCAGCTTGGTCATGGGTACCAGCTGCCAAGTTTGGGAGTCACACTCCCCTTCACTTCAGACCAGCCAGCACCTTCTCTCACATCTTCAGTCCTCAGGGACTATTTCAATGCCCGTAGGCTCACA
>NW_006921949.1:28880-30884 GCF_000298275.1 Orycteropus afer afer
GCCCAACAGAAATAACCCAGGTGGATAGCTTCAGCAATCAGGAGCTCCTCAGTTGCTCATAGAAAATCCCACCTTGGAGTTTGCAAAGACTTATGGGTAGAAAAGCCACATTAAGTAATTTACTACACTGCACATTCCCACATTGAACCCCAACTTTGTCATCGTGTGTTTTGGTTACCTAATGCTGCTCTAACAGAATATACCACAAATTGGATGGCTTGAATGAACAGGAATTTATTCTCTTACAGTTTTGGAGCCTTTAAGTCCAAATTCAAAGTGCCAGCCTCTAGGGGCTGGGTGAAAGCCCCTTGACCTTGGGATTCGGCTCTGCCTCCTCCTCCCAGCCCACTAACACTAGAGGCTTTTGACAGCTCCTGGCTGCTGAGACTGACAAGCCCAAGGTTGACAAGTAAAAAGGCACAGTCCTAATGTTACCAAATGACATGGCAGGCCACTAATTCAAGTCCAAAAGAAGTCTTAAGATTGGCAGGGCATGGCAGGCTTTTGAACAGTGACTTGGCTACATGCAGGGTTCAAGTGTGCCAAAAGGCTAGAGACCTTCCTCAAAGTTTCTTATATACTGGAAGCAGACCACATCCCTAAAGCAGCTACTCAGCTGCTCCAATAGATTTCACCATGGAATTAATTACCAATCTCAGCATGGGAATAACGACATCCAGCTGCCCAGCCACTCAACCAGGCCCAACCAAGTCGACACACACACTTAACTACCACATGGGATATTATTTTTTTGTATAATCCTGGGTACTATTTTCTATTATTTTTTTGAGGATTTGTGTGCCTCTATCCACAGTGAAAGGAGTTCCGGTGATGCAGTGTTTAAGGCATTCAGCTGCTAACCAAAAGGTTGACTGTTCGAACCCACCAGCCACTCTGTGGAAGAAATATGAGACAGTCTCCTTCCGTAAAAATTTTGAGCCTTGGAAACTCTAAAGAGCAGTTCTCACTAAAGATGGTCCTGTAAGATCACAATGAGTCAGAATCGACTTGACAGTGTGTTTGTTTTTCTTGGTACCCCTAGAGATACTGGTTTGATGTTTTTTCTTTTTTGTGTGTGCTTTACTTGTCTCATTTTGTTTTCAGGGTAGTGCTAGTCTTATAAAATGAGTTAGGAATTGTTCTGTTTTCTAGAAAACATTGTGTAGAATTCATGTTATTTTCTTTTTAAGTGTTTAATAATGAAACTATGGGCCTGGAGACGTCTTTTTTTTTTTTTGGAAAGTTTTTAGCTATAAATTCAATTTCTTTGATAGTTATAGGACAGTTCAGCTTATCTATTTCATTTTGGGAGTTTTGATATTTTGCTGATTTTGAGGAATTATCTGTTGTTGTTAGGTGCCATTGAATCACCTCCAACTCCTAGCAAGCATATGTACAACAGAGTGAAACACTGCTTGGTCCTGTGCCATGCTCACAATTCTTGCTGTGTTTGAGGCTATCATGTCAGTCCATCCCACTGAGGGTCTTCCCCTTCTTTTCTGACCCTCTAAATTACCAAGCATGATACCCTTCTCTGGGGAATGGTCCCTTCTGACAACATGATCTATGTAGGTGAGACAAAGTTTGGCCATGCTTGCTTCCAAAGAACATTCTGGCTGCACTAATTCCAGGGCAGATTTATTTATTCCTCTGGCAGTCCATGATATTTTCAGTATTCATCACCAATAACCACCATTCAAAGGCATCAACTCTTCTTCAGTCTTCCTTATTCATTGTCCAGCTTTCATATTCACATGTGGCAATTGAAAACCACCATGACTTGGGTCAGGTGCACCTTAGTTTTCAAAGTGACATCTTTGTTTCTTAACACTTTTGCTAAAAGGGCAAGGAGGCCACATGTTCTGACCTCCTCTAACCTCACAAGAGGAAGACAGGATTACCAGCAGTAACCCAAGGCCTATTCCAGCCAGACATGCTGCCTTCCCCCTCCAGCCCTTTCTCCAATCATTCCTCCCAAAGCACCCACCACCTCTCTCCTGGGTT
>NW_006921949.1:31679-43878 GCF_000298275.1 Orycteropus afer afer
AATATTTGATCTTCATCAGTATGTGCTTCAAGGAGCTCTGGTAGCATAGTGCCTAAGGCACTTGACTGCTAACCAGAAGGCTGGTGGTTCAAACCCATCGTCCGCTCCTCAGAAGGAAGGTTGGGCAATCAACTTCCATAGTGATACTGCCTCGGAAACCCAAGGAGGGGTCACTATGAGTCAGGTCTGACTCGATGGCACATAACAACAACAACAGCAACAACAACAACAACATGTGCTTCAAGTTACCTTCACTTTCAGTAAGCAAGATTGTGTCTTCTGCATATTGCAGGTTTTTATTGAGTCTTCCTCCAATCCTAATGTTGCATTCTTCTTCATGTAGTCCAGCTTCTTGGATTATTTGCTTAGAATATTGATTGAATAAGCATGGTGAAAGGATACAACCCTGACACATGCTGTTACTGATTTTAAGCCACACAGTTATCCTTATTCTGTTCAAATGACAGTCTAGTGGTCTGTGTATAGGTTTCTCATGAGTACAATGAAGTGTGGAATTCTTCTCAGTGTTACCCATCATTTGTTATGATCCACATGGTTGAATGTGTAGTCAATAAAACACCAGTAGGTATCTTTTTGATATTCTTTGCTTTCAGCCAAGATCCATTGGACATCAGCAATGACATCCCTCATTCCAGGTCATTTTCTGAATCTAGCTTGCATTTCTGGAAGTTATCTATCAATATACTGCTGCAACCATTTTTGAATTATATTCTCCAAAATTTTACTTGTGTATGAAGATAATTACATTGTTCAATAATTTCCACATTCTGTTGGATGACCTTTCTTTGGAATGGGCATGAATATGGATCTCTTCCAGTCAGTTGGCTAGGAGGCTGTCTTCCAAATTCCTTGGCATAAACAAGTAACCACCTTCAGCAGTACATCTGTTTATTTAAATATCTCAGTGGGTATTCCATAAATTCCAGGGGCCTTGTTTTTCACCAGTCCCTTCATTGTAGCTTGGACTTCTTCCTCAGTATCATTGGTTCTTGATCGTATTCTACCTCTGAAGTAGTTGAATACTGACCAGTTCTTTTTGATACAGTTACTGTGTGTAGGCCTTCTTCTTTCGATGCTTCCCACATCATTCAAAATTTTGCCTGTGGAATCCTCAGTATTGCAACTGCAGGTTTGAATTTTTTTTTCAGTTCATTTGGCTTGAGAAATGCCAAGCATGTTCTTCCCTTTTTGTTTTTCTAACCTCAGGTCTTTTGCACATTTAATTATAATACTTTGTCTTATCAAGCTTCCCTTTGAAATATGTTCAGCTCTATTATTTCAACATTTTTTCCATTTACTTCAGCTACATTGTGATCAAGAGCAAGTTTCAGAGTATGTTCTGACACCCATTTTGATCTTTACTTCTTTTCCTCTCTTTAATGACTGTTTTCTTCATATATGGTATTCTTGATGTCATCCTGCAATTCATCTGGTCTTCAGTCATTGGTGTTCAGTGTGTCACATCTATCCTTCAGATGGTCTCTCAGTTCAGATAGGATATACTCAATGTTGTGTTTTGGCTCTTGTGGATTTAGCTTAATTTTCTTTAGCTTCAACTTGATCTTGCATAGGAGCAATTGAAAGTCTGTTCCATAGTCATCTCCTGGCCTTATTTTGACTAATGCTTTTGAGCGTATCCATCTCTTCTTTCCACAGATGTAGTTGAACTGATTTCTATGTATCCCATCTGGTGAAGTCCATGTGTATAGACACTCTTTATGTTGTTGAGAAAAGGTATTTGCAATGAATAAATTGTTGGTCTTGGAAAATGCTGCCATGAGATTTCTGGCATCATTTATATCACCCAGTCCACATTTTCCAGCTATTGATGATTCTTCTTTGTTTCCAACCTTTGCACAGGAATCATTAATAATTATCAATACATCTTGATTGCATATTTGCATTTTTATACTGCAGAAGTTGGTAAAAATCTTCACTTCATCTTTGGCTTTAGTGGTTGATTCATAAATTTGAACAATAGTTGTATTATCTGGTCTTCCTTTTAGGTGTATGAATTTTATGCTATCACTGAGAGCATTGTACTTCAGGATAGATTTTGAAACATTGTTTTTGATGATGAATGCAACTCTATTTCTGTTCAATTTGTAATTCCCAGCGTAGCAGAGCATATGATTATCTGATTCAAAATGGCCATGTGGTAGTTATGTTTGTGTGTCAACTTGGCTGGGCCTGGCTGAGTGGCTGGGCAGCTAGTGATAGTTATTCCCCATGATGAGACTGGCAATCAACTCCATGGTGGGATCTACCACAAGCAGGTGAGTAGCTGCCTTTGGGATGTGGTCTGCTTCTTGTATTTAAGGAGAAGCCTTGGGAATGGTCTCTAGCTTATGGCATGCTTGGAACCTGCATGTAGCTGTGTCATTGTTCAGTCGCCTGCCATGCTCTGCTGACCTTGGGACTTAAAATGGACTTAAACTAATGGCCTGTCACGTGGTTTGGTAACATCGGGACTGTGCCATTTTATTTGTCGATCCTGAATTTGTTAGCCTCAGCAGCCAGTAGCTGCTTGAGTGAAGAGATGCCTCTAGCTTCAATGGGCTGGGAGCAAGAGGCAGAGCTGAAGCCCAAGGTCGAGGGGCTGTCACACAGCCCCTAGAGCCTGGCACTTTGAATTTGGACTTAAAGCCTCCAAACCGTAAGAATAAATTCCTGTTTGTTAAGGCCATCCCATTTGTAGTATATTTCCTGTCAGAACAGCACTAGGTAGCCAGAACAGGCCAATACCAGTCCATTTCAGCTCACTGATGCCTAAGATATTTATATTTATGTGTTCCAATTCATTTTTGAGTACTTGTAATTTTCCTAGATTCATACTTCGTACATTCCACATTCTGATTATTAATGGGTGTTTGCAGCTGTTTCTTCCAATTTTGAGTCATGTCCCATCAGGAAATGAAGGTCCTGAAAGTTTTACTCCATTTGTATCATTAAGGTCGACTCTACTTTGGGGAAGCAGCTCTTCCCCATCTGTATTTTGAGTGCCTTCCAACCTGAGGGAATCATCTTCTGGTACTATATAAGACAGTGTTTCATGGCTAATCATAAAGTTTTCCAGTTGTGTATCAGACAATGTTTTACTGTAATTCATAATGTTTTCAGTGGCCACTTCTTTCAGAAGTGGATGGACCCATCCTTCTTCCCAGGTTGTCTTTGTCGGGCAGCTCTGCTTTGTCTGGAAGTCACCTGTCCGCTATGGGTGACCCTGCAGGCATTTGAAATACCTGTGGCACAGCCCCTAGCCTCACAACAACACACATGCCATTACAGTACAGCAGACTGACAGATGAGTGGTAGGAGTTATTAAGTTATAAAATTATGTGTGTAGCACTATTCATAGTATCCCTTCATTATCCATTTAATGTTAGCAGTATCTGTTGTTATATCTGAACTTTTAATTCTGATATCTGCAAGTGTGTGTTTTCTTTTTCTTAGTCTTGCTAAAAGTTTATCAGTTTCATTGATCTTTTCAATAATTTTTCTGTTTTAATTTATTTGTGCTCTTATTATTTATTTCCTTCTGCTTGTTTTGAATTTTTTTTTTCTTTAGTTGCTTCTGGTAGAAACTTATTTGTGTGTGTGTGTGTGTGTGTGATCTTTTCCTCATGTAACTATTTAATGGTGTAAATTTCCTTTTAATTGCTACTTTATCTCCATCCTATGAATTTAGTTGTGCTTTATTTTCATTTTAATTCAGTTAAAGCTATTGTGTAATTTCCCTGGAGATATCTTTTGTCCCGCTTAGTTTGTTGAGGTGGTTAACTAGAATGCTAGCATTTGAAAAAATTAATCAAAATTTTAATCCTGGGTTAATGTAATACCTCCTCTAGATTTAGAGAAAGTAAAGTTGCCAATAATATAATTGGATATTTTAAAATATTTCTATTAAATGGAAATTAATTGTACTGTGTTTTTTAAGCACAGATCTTTTAAAGTTACAGATATTTATTTTAAATGTCTTAAAATTCTATCCTGTATTTTTAAAATTTATACTGAAAATATAACAACAAAACGTTTGCAAATTCAGTAGTTTCTACATGTACAATTCAATGATTACACTCCTTATGTTGTATGACCCCTAGGTCTATCTTTTTCCTAATTATCCCACCACCATTAAATAAACTCAGTGCCCTCCAAGCAAAAACTCCCCCTTTCCTCTTCCTTCTACCCCTGGTAAGCACTAATGAGCTTTGCTTTCTATGTATTTGCATATTTCTTATAAGTGAGATCATAGAATATTTGTCCTTTTAAGTATTTATTTATCATGGCATATGTTTTCAAGGTTCATCCATGTTGTGTATATAAGGACTTCATTTCTTTTCTGTTGTATGTATATTCCGTATTTTCCCCCCCACATGTCTAGTGGATGGCTATTTAAGGAGCTCTGGTAGTGTAGTGCCTAAGGCATTTGGCTGCTAACCAGAAGATTGGAGGTTCAAACCCACCAGCTGCTCCACGGAAGGAAGACTGGGCAGTCTACTTTTGTAAAGATCTATTGCCTTGGAAACGCAAAAGGTGGTCACTGTGAGTAGGAATTGACTTGATGGTAGTGAGTTTGGTTTTTGGTTTCAGTGATAGATATTTAGGTGTTTTCACCTTTTGGCTATTGTGAAGGCCAAAAGGCTTTTTAGGAAGTTAGCTTGATGCCACTTTGCTTTTAAGAAAGACCTACATTAGTATCTCTTTTTGCTCACTGAAAGAAATCTGAAGAGGACTTTTGTGTGTATGAAAAAAAGATGACGAGCAAAGCTACCATTCAATGTTTGTTTTGCAGCAAGCCATTAAAGAGGCAGCACACACTCTGAGCGGCGAGTGGTGGGCGGGGGAAGAACACTCCCATCAAGTTGATTCTGACACATAGTGACCATACAGGACAGAGTAGAACTGTCCAGTAGGATTTCCAAGGCTGTAAATTTTGCGGAGGTAGACTGCCTCATCTTCTTCCTAGAGAGTGGCTGGTGGATTTGTACCACCAACATTTTGGTTAGCAGCCAAATGTCTTCATCACTGTACTAGCTGACAGTGGCATTGTCAAGTTTTTTCCCTGAGAACTACACTTAGCATCAAGCCATGATAGTTTTGAACTGTGTCTGTGAACACTGTGTTGTTATGTGCCAAAGATTCGGCTCTGACCCATTGCAACCCTGTGTAGAACAGAATGAAACACTGCCGGGTCCTGTACCCACCCTTACAGTTCTTGCTATGCTTGAGTCCACTGTTGCAGCTACTGTGTCAATCCATCTCATTGAGGGTCTTCCCTTTTTTCATTGACCCTCCACTCTGCCAAGCATGATGTTCTTCTCCACGCAGTGGTCCCTTCTGACAATATGACCAAAGTAGATGAGACAAAGTCTGGCCATTCTTGCTTTGAAGGAGCATTCTGGCTGTACTTCTTCCAAGACTTGTTTGTTTGTTCTTCTGGAAATCCATGGTACTTTATTTATTTTTTTGTGAACACTGTATGTTAGTGTTATTTTAGGTTTTATGTGTTATTTGGTATTATTTAATAGGTTATTTTTTGGGGCTGGGAATGGTCAAAAAATTTTTCCTCTGTAAGGTAATGGTAATTGCTTCTCTTTACATTGTTGGTTTTCATAGGAACACTCTACTTTTAGACAGCAGGGGAAACCTGGACCTAGTATTGGACATACTAAATCATATGGTGGTTCTGTGTTCAACCTTTTGAGACACCACCAAACTATTTCCACAGTAGCGGTACCATTTTGCATTCCCACCAGCAATGAATGAGGGCTCAGATTTGTCCATGTCCTCTCCAACATCTTGTTTTTTTGAACATTGCCATTCACATGGGAATGAGGTAGTATCTTATTTTGGTTTTGATATACATGTCTCTAAAAGCTAATGAGTTTTCAAGTGTTTTTTGGCCATTTGAATATGCCTTTTGGGTGAAATATCTCTTCCAAGTCCTTTGTCTCTCTCTCTCTCTTTTTTTTTTTTTTTGGTTTTCTTTTTCTTGTTGAGTTGTAGTAGATTGTTTATTTATTTAAGTAAGTAAATAAATACATATATATTTTATATTGTACCTTTATCAGATGTATTGTTACTGAAAACTTTCTCCTAATCTATAGATTTGATCTTCAGTTTGTTGATCGTCTCTGTGGTGAATATCCTGATCAGCATAAAGCCATTCCAGCATGGTTTACATAAGCAGCACATTAGCTGCTTCCTCTGGTGTGTTCCAGGGAGTACTTAGATGGGGAGAGGGGCAGTTTCCTTTCTCAGGATACACAAACCTGCCTGCAAATTTTATCCATTCCAGCAGACTAGCTGCCCTCTCTGGGTTAACCTGCCCTGTAAATGGATCTTGGATCAACATTTGTGCCTGTTCCATAGTGAGTTGTGGGTCTTCCATCAATCCAGTTATACTCTTCCACTCTGCAGTATTCAAAACTAAAGACGCCACCCCTAAATTAGTCACTTTCACAATCCATTTTAGTAAAGGTTTTTCAGGAAGCTAATGATACTGATCTACAAACTGAAGCAGCTCTTTCCCACTATACCCTCTGCTTTCAGTAGTTTCTTGGCTTTGCCTGTTCCCTTCCCAGACTACCTTTTTGGTGACGAGTGGTCAAACCAGTACTGGCTGTTGTTCTGACACAATTTTTCCTTTCTGGGTAGGCCCTGAAGCTAGCAGTTGTAGCTCTAATTGGACTGGATCTGAGCTTGATTCAGTGCTACAACCCTGCTCTACATTTTTTTTCCCTGCCATTGCAGCTATTGCTGATAACAGCAACCAAGGAATTTTAAGTCTCACCTTTTCCTCGTCATTCTCTGTTTGCATAAACATGCAACTAGCCAATTCCTCAGGAGTTAGATCCATCTCTCCTAAATCCCATGAATAGCTTTTGCCTTGGGTGACTGATTTCAACAAAAGAGCTGCTTCAATCCATTGGTGTCTTTTATCCCACCCAGAAGCCAAAGGTTTCTTACTGTCCCATTTATCTCCTTTCTCCCAAAACTACATATTCCAATGAGTCTGGGCCATTGCAGTGAATCCAACTTCTGACACCAATTGCTTGAACAGTTTCTCTTCGAAAGATCAGCACAAGGCTGGTTCCCATGAGGTGGAAGTTAAAGATGTCCTAAATGTCCAAACTACCATGCCACTCCATCATTTCAGACGTTAACTTCTCCTCCTTTTCCTTCCAGTAATCTCCCCCATCTTAGGGTTCTGTATTTCACTGTAATGCTTCACAGAACTTACAGACACCTAAGGGGTCATCTCATGTAGTAGAGGTAGAGGCTGGCAGGCTGGCGAGTCCCAGGTCTGTGAGTGGGTCTGGAGGATCCTCCCAATTCTTGGGGTTTGATGAACCTCGATCAGCAGATCAGATGACGGCTGCTGCCCCAAATCCAGGGGTGAGATGAGGATGAGCCAAAACACAGAACTGGAGCAAGAGGAGGGCAAACTTTCCCAGGAGATTCATAGGTATATCCTCAAGGAAGCTAAGGGTGGTGATTTGAATTATACTTTCCAGCAAGTCAGGACTCAAGATGCATTCCACCTGTGTTGCTCCAACAGCAGTAACCCAAGTGGATGGCTTTCACAATCAGCAGCTACTCAGTTGCTCAAGGCAAATTCCACCAGAGAGCCAATTGCCAGTTATAGGGAATGACTACTACCAGCTGCCCAGCCAAGTTGACAGCCAACCTTAACTACCACCACCACCCCGAAAATGCATGGATAATAGGATTTACAATACATCACCGAATGGACGAAAGTGACTAGAAGGGCCACATCAAGCAATTCACCACAGAGTCCTTTGATGAATTCATTTTACTGTGATTTTATTTCTTAACCTTTAGGACTCTTTATTATGAATAGAGAGCTCTGGTGGTGTAGTGCTTAAGGCACTTGACTGCTAACTAGAAGGCTGGCAGTTCAAACCCACCAGCCACTCCTCAGAAGGAAGCTTGGGCAATCTACTCCTGTGTTGATACCACCTTGGAAACCCAAGGATGGGTTATTATGAGTCGGATCCAACTCGATGGCAGTGAGTTTGGTTTTGTTTTTTGGTATTATGAATAAATGAAAATGTATCTTTAAATGACACAAGTAGCTGTTATGAAAGGAGAGATTTTGCCATTATCTTTCTATGGAGTCTTGTGTATGAGAATTTAAAATAATTGATGAGATCATGATTTATATAAATCACTGAGCCATGTACAATTCTATTATATTGTTCTCACTGCATTCAGAGGCTGCTTATAATTTTACAAAGGTGTGATTTAGGCACTGCCTTCAAGTCGGCTCTGACTCATAGCAACCCTGTGTCCAACAGAACAAAAAACTGGCTGGATGCGCGTCAGCCTCACAATCCTTGCTATATCTGAGTCCACCATTGCAGCCACTATGTCAGTCCGTGTCGTTGAGGGTCTTTCCTTTTTTTGCTGACCTTCACTTTACCAAGTCTTCTCCAGGGACTGGTCCCTTCTGAAAACATGACCAAAATATGTGAGACAAGCCTGGCCATTCTTACTTCTAAGGGACGTTCAGCTATACTTCTTTGAAGACAATTTCATTCTTTCTCCTGACATGGTTGTTTTTTATTGTTGTTTTACTCTTTAAATTTTACTTAATACAAATTTTTAGGATTAAATACTAGGGTTCTTGCTATCAAAAACTGATTAAATGTCTGAATAATTTCAAATATTAATGTTCATATCTTTTGCATAATTCAGACAAACTGCTGAATAAATTTCTATGACCCATCTGTTTCTTTCCCTGCCATAGACTTTCAGTTTGTTCAACTAGTTAATCGGTCAGATGGACACTGCGAGGAAGCTTAGGGTAACTTAATCCTGTGTTTATACACCAATTTGATAGCATCTCTGCAACTATTAGGAAGCAAAACATTATTATCCTTCAATAACAAATACAGTATCCACAATCCTATAATAAATCCTTGCTTTTTCAAAAAATCAGACTTCAATTATGGATACAAAAACCAAACCCATTGCTATCAAGTTGAATTCAACGCATAGTAACCCTATAGGACAGAGTAAAGCTGCTGCATAAGGTTTCCAAGGCTTTAATCTTTACTGAAGCAGACTGCCACGTCTTCTTACTGGGGAGCACCTTGTGGGTTTAGACCACTAACCTTTCAGTTAGCAGCTGAGCACTTCGCCACTGCATGACCAGGGCTCCTTCCAAGCATTGTAGCGCAGATTCCAGGACACTAGCAGTGATAGTATTGCAGAAGTTAAATACATTTAAAAAAAATATTATAATTTGGGTGAAAGTTTACAGAGCAAATTCATTTTCCATACAGCACTGCACATAAACTTTGTCTCATGACATTGATTGCAGTTTCGCACAATGCAGCAACTCTCCTCCTACTTCCCTCCCATAGCCACCTCTTCGCTGGGTCCTTCCCTCCCATGCATTCCTGCCCCCGAGCTGTTTCCCTGTGCATATGCAGCCCTTCTATTCTCCCATGATTGATCTCGTCAAGGAGTGTATGTACCTAATGTAAGTGTTCACCTCAAATGCCTATCTTTTGTTTGTCTAGGAGCCACAGGAGTGGATTCAATTCTAGACCTGAGGGGCAGCTAGGGGCCATAGTCTCAGGGGTTTTACCAGGCTCTATCAGAGCAGTAAACTTGATCCTTTTTTTTTTTTTTTTTCCCCATGATCCACATTGTTCTCCTACTCTATGCAGGATCTCCTACAGAGATCCCCCTCTCAAGTGGTTGACAGTGGTAGCCAGGCACCATCTAGTTCGTCTGTCTCATAGTTATATAGGCTGAGGATTGCATGGCGTACCAGTCCCTTGGACTAATTGTTTCCATGCATCTTTTTTTTTTTCTTCATTTTCTTTGCTCTGGCGAGGAGAGACCCATTGTTGCATCTAGATGGCTGCTTGCGAGCTTTTAAGATCCCAGTTGCTACTCACCAAAGTAGGATGTGGAGCCATGATTTTGTGTAGTATTCTGTGCCAATTGAACTTGATGTCCTCTGCAACATAGTCCCAAGCCCACAGGTCCAACTACTCACTCCCTTTGGGTAGCTGACCAAGAAGTGACTACATCTTTGTCACTTGTCAACTCTACTATATGCCTGGAAATGGTTACAGAACATAGAAATCCACTTGTAGAAACATTGCCAACCCTATACGTGGTCATGGGGCACACTCCTCCTGCATAGACTACCTAATTGAGAAGTTAAATACATTTTACTTACAAAATTTAACCAGGTTTACAGTGACTATTGAATTCTACTGTAAATTCTTATGAAAAATAAATCTGTAGCAACATCAGAGCTTTTTGTAGTTTTTTCCTCCCAAACTTGTCCAATCATAATCACTTTGGATGCTTGTTAAAAATAGAAATTCTTAGCACCCACCTCCAATATACTGGTTCAGAATATCATATTTACATTTAATTTTTAATCTTACAGAACAATACCCAAAATACATTATAGTTTACATTTTTTAATTCCTTAAATTATTTCAAGATGTCCTCTGTTTTTCAAACATTTACTTCCCCTAATATAAAATGATAATGTAATAAGATTGCTAAATATTCTAGTAACAGAGTTGAACACAGTTTTTAGAGAGAAAAATAAAAATCTAAAAATCTACAGATAACTCAGTCATTAAAATCCACACATAACTCAGTCATAAATTATAGCTCTGGAATTTTACATATCAAAGAAGTTTCTTGGCTACCACATCTCTAATCTCAAGGCTCAGTGGTAGTTTGAACAGGGAATTTTTTTTTAACATGAAATCTAATAATTACATTTCCTTAATTTATGCTTTGGGAGCTCTAGTAGCATAGTGCCTAAGGCACTTGACTGCTAACCAGAAGGCTGGCGGTTCAAATCCACCAGCCACTCCTAGGAAGGAAGATGGGGCAATCTACATCCGTAGTGATACTGCCTCGGAAACCCAAGGAGGTGTTGCTATGAATCGAGTCCGACTTGTCGGTACACAACAACAACAACAATCTATGCTTTATTAATTCCTACAGAATTTTGTCCCCTTGAAGACACACAGCAACAACAACATAGAATTCTAGGAGTTTCTCCAAAAGAAGTAAAGTTAAATAATCCTAATAAAATGTGTGAAGTTGCAAATTCATCCCACTCAGCTGAGAAATGCAACTGAGCAAGGTGACATTTTTAATCTCAGTTGACACTAAGTACTGTTATGTAGATTTACTTCTTCCATCTGAGCATGCATGCAATTGAAACAATCTAGTTAATCTTGTGTTAAAAGCTGTCCCCAAAATATTTTCACTTAGCAGTTGGCATTTCCAGGTAATGTACATAGAGAAGAAAACCTCACTTTCGCTTCTTCCCACAAACACACAAAATCTGACTCTCTCATTGATTAATTAGGCTTCTCATTTATGGGTAGATAGCTTATGGACATAAAATTCCACATAAACATAAAAGTCATTAAAGACCTAAATACAAAATTCACATAAAATCTAGTTACTCTGTTCCACTTCTAGGTATATATCCAAGAGAAATGAAAAGACGTGTCTACGTGAGTACTTACACAAAATTTTCATAACAGCATTATTCATAAGAGCCAAAAAATGGAAACAACCTAAATCAGCAGTTGGATACTAACTAAAATATGGTATGTCCGTACAATGGAATATTTGGCCATAAGAGGAAAGAGATAATGATACATGTTGCAAAATGCTTGAACCCTGAAAACATCATGCTAAGTGAAAGAGGTCAGTCACAGAAGACCAAATGTATGATTTCATTTACATCAAATGTCCAGAATAGGCAAATCTATACAAAAAGTAGATTAGTTATTGCCTGGGATAGGGAGGAATAGGGTGGAGGACAGATATATGAAATGACTATGAATGGATATGGTGTTTCTTTTTTGGGGTAATGAAAATGGTTGCACATCTCTAAATACACTAAAAATCACTGATTTGTATAATTGGTGGATTGTATGACACACTAATTATATCTCAATGAAGCTTTTAAAAAAATCAGCTACTCTGAAAATGACACCCCTTCAACTCTGTAATACATAGATACTAAAAAGAACTCTTGGTGACAATTTATTTGGATTAAGATATGCATCAAAATCATGTTTGACAGACTGATAAAAAGCAGCATGGTGGGTACTAAGTGATTATTTTAAAATTATATTTTGTTGTTGTTGTT
>NW_006921949.1:44533-45160 GCF_000298275.1 Orycteropus afer afer
CACCAGAAGGGTGTGAGGGTGTGGGAACTCATCCAAGGTCACAGAGCAAGTCAGGGAAGAGATCCACATTCTAGTTATGCCAAACCTCCAGGGGATATCCTACTGACAATTTCACAAAAAGGTTTTTTCTTTATTTTTCTTTCCATCATAAAGCCAAAAATAAACAGGGAAAGGAGCACACAGTGTTTGGTTCAAAACTTCTAAATAGAGAGATACTGATTATGGATAAACAAACACTTGTTCAGAGAGTGATTAAGAGCTAAACAGAGCTACTCTCTGAATGTGAACAACTAACCAGGTCCATCTGACTTTTTATTTTTTAAGGGATTTTTTTTTTTTAGCCTCTTTTCTTTCTTTCTTTCTTTTTTTTTTTTTAATTGTGGATTTGGGTGAAAATTTACAGAGCAAATTCACTTTCCATATGAGCAGTTCACATACACTTTGTCTCATGACATTGACCACAATTTACCAAAATGCAATAGCTCCCCTCCCGCTTCCTCCCCACAGTTACCTCTTCCCTGTGTTCATCCCTTCCTGCACTTCTGCCCCCTGAGCTGTCTCCCTGTGCATAAGCAGCCCTTCTTTCTCCCATGATTGTTCTCTCCAAGGAGTGTATCTACCTCAGGT
>NW_006921949.1:50511-51402 GCF_000298275.1 Orycteropus afer afer
TATATTGTGCTGCTGTTGGGTGAAGTGCTCTATAGATGTCTATAAGGCCAAGTTGGTGGACTGTATTGTTTAGCTCTTCTGCATCTTTGTTGAGTCTCTTTCCAGTTGTTCTATCTTTCAATGAAAGTGGTATATTAAAGTCTACCACTATAACTGTGGAGTCATCTATTTGGCTTTTCAACTCTTCTAAAGTCTGATTTACATATTTTGGGGCTCTTTCATTGGGTCCATAGATATTTATTATGCTTATATCTTCATGTTCAGTTGATCCTTTAATCATTATATAATGTCCTTCCTTGTTTCGTATGGTGGTTTTTGTCTTAACGTCAATCTGATCAGAAATTAACATTGCCACTCCTGCTCTCTTACAGTTGTCATTTGCTTGATATATTTTTTTCCATCCTTTGATTTTTTAGTCTATTTTTGTCTTTGTCTCTAAGGTGTGTCTCTTGTAGGCAGCATATTGATGGGTTTTATTTCTTATCCAATCTGCAACTCTCTGTCTCTTGAGTGGTGAATTTAATCCATTAACATTCAATGTAAATTTTGACATGTATGAATTTGTTGCTGTCATTTTGGTATGTGTTTTTTCATGGTGTCTCTGGTTTCTTTGTTCCATATTATTTTCTGTGCTGAGCTTATTATGTTTATGAATTGTGTTATCATTTCCTTTGTTGCAGTTGTTTTAGTATTTGCTGAATATTTGTGTTTGTCCTCTTTTTTACTGTGATATGAAGGTTTATCATTTTTCTTTGAGGTTACCCTATGATTTGTAATTTTCTCCCCGAGTGTAGCCTAGTCCATTCTATCTTGCAACTCTCTTAATTTCCTCACCATTTAGAAGTTCTGTAACTACACCGTCTTTTCTCTCTTTTTGTTTGTAGTTGTCCT
>NW_006921949.1:53327-53912 GCF_000298275.1 Orycteropus afer afer
AAAAAAAAAACCCCAAGATATCTTGCAATATCTGGGGATAGAGCACTAAGAGAAAAATGGTAGAGAATGAGACTAATGAAGAAAAAAATGAGAAAAATGCAAAAAGAAAAACAAGGAATGTGTTTAACCACGATAAGAAAAGAAAAAAAGAAAATTTTGCAACCAGGAACAGGGAATAGAAAAAAAGATGAAAACTAGCACCTGTGTGGCAAAGAAGAATTATAAAAAGGATAGAAGTATTAATAGTAGTTTTAAAACAGACAAAATCAAGCAAACTAATAATCAGAAAAAAGAAAGAGAAAAATAGAAAGAAAAAAATTGGTGGAGGGCAGGGCAGGTCACCCAGGCTCCTTCAGAGCACACAGACTGGGATGGAGTTCCTGTGGGCCCAGAAGGTGGATGGCAGTGGGGGATGGCCACACCTCCATTCACCAAGCGGGTGTGGAGTATGTGAATAACAAGGGGAATGTCGCACCTTTTCAGCTGTCCATGTCTGGAATGGGGTTGCTGGGGTTGCTGGGGTTGCTGGCAAATGAAATCTGTTCTTAAGCCCCTGGAATCTGGGAGAGCACTGTCTGTTTAACT
>NW_006921949.1:54337-58089 GCF_000298275.1 Orycteropus afer afer
CCAGGATTATCTTCTGTGTCTGTGTTAATTGGTTCTTCTTTTCTTTGTTGAAGAGTGTCTGTGCAGTCTTTCTGCCTAGTCCGCCTTCTTACCGTAGGTCTGTCCATCTGACTTTCAATACGAGGTTAAAGCCTCAATTCAAAAAATGTAGGAGTTCTCCCTCATACTCTGTTATGAAGGAAAGCAACTTGGGAACTCCTCTCATTGGAATGTAATATTGAAATGAAACAAGGATTCCTTGTGACCCGTGTTGCCTCTAAGGGTAAGAAGGCAGGGGTTTATGAAAAATTAATGGGTATCTGAAGAGTGGTAAATTTAGGATAAGAAGTCCAGTATTTCTAACAGTCTGTGAGAATGAACGACTGACAGTGGATTTATAATCATATCAAGTGAATTGCATAAAACCTTTTTCAAGATCAAGAGAAGTCCACGTTCCCCAGCCTGGTCCTAAAAATTGAACCAGGTTTTCTTCCATTTGAACACAGTTGGGGGGGGGTGGTGAACAGCAGTGTGGAGAATGCACCAAGTTCCTATATTTCAGGCAGCCCACTCAGGAAAAAAGTCCTCTGGACATGTGTCTGTAGTGAGACTATGCTGGACAATTCCAGTTATAATTAAATTAACCCCATAGCTTCGTGAACTCTCAGGTGAAAGGGCAGTGGTGTACACAGACACAGATACATATACTTTCTTTCACTTACACATCCTCAGGACCACTGGGGAGCCTGTGGGGTTGGCACAGTCTCTAGATACCATCCTACTGAGGCGACAACGTCTCCTCACCCAGATCTGCATCCTCAGAACCCTACTCCCTTCATCTGGCCCTGGTCCCTGCCCCAGAAGAGATGAAAGGTGGCAGTGGCAGCAGTTGCTTCTGACTAGGTCCCCAAGTGGTGATGCCTCTGCCCATGGTATATTCAATCTTCTTTGCCAACACCACAATTCAAATGAATCAATTCTTAGATCTTCCTTACTCATTGTCCAGCTTTCACATGCATATCAGGTGATTGAAACATACCATGGCTTGGGTCAGGTACACCTCAGTCTTCAAAGTGACATATTTGCACTTTAACAGTTTAAAGAGGTCTTTTTCAGCAAATTTGCCCAGTGCAGTGTGTCATCTGCTTCTGTAGGTGTTGATTGTGGATCCAAGTAAAATGAAATACTTGAAATGACAATCTTTTCTCCATTTATCAGGATGTTGCTGTTGGTCAAGTTGTGAGATTTAGTTGTGTGTGATTTAGGCACTGGGGAAGACTAAAATGAAACTTAGCTGCTGTTGAGTCGATTCTGACTCATAGTGACCCCCATTGGTTTTCCAAGGCAGTAAATCTTTATGGAAGTAGATTGCCCAGTCTTGCTTCTATGGAGTGGCTGGTGAGTTTGAACCACCACCCTTCTGGTTAGTACTCAGATACCTTAAGCTAAAGACCTGCTTATTCAGGTTTATCTAGAAAAGATATCTCCCACAAAGATCCTTGTTTTCATTTTCATGGATTTTCACATAGGGATCATTTTGAATTTTTCCATTTTTAAGGGAGTTCATTTAATCTTTTATCACTTGATTCATCATCTTCAAATTACACACAAACCACACTCCAAATATCTATTAAGTTATCTTTAAAAGAGGGCTTTTTGTACTTCTGAATTATAATAGTAATCCAAGTATTAAAGGTTTATTCTCTATTCATATACATTCTCAAGCAGAAAATTAGTGGTTTGTTGAAGTGAAAAGACTCAATAATGAAAATGAGACAATTTTAATTATATAGTAAAGATTTTTGCTGTTTTTGGTAAACAAAGAAACATAGCCATGAAATTGTCTTTTAGGACAATAGATTGAAAGAACACCATGATCAATCAAGTATTGCGATGGATCAGTGTTGTTCATTCAGTCTACTTTGTGTTAAATTATTCTTTCAGTACGAGTTTGACATTTTTCTTCATCTTTTTAAAAAAAGTATTTAGGCTGATCCTTCTAATTCACATGTATGTTTCAGAAATCACCATCTAGTATTATTATAATAAGGTATGAATGTATGATCAATTTAAATAAACATGACTAAATATCTTAATTTTATTTTTTTGCTACATTGCAGAATTTAAAAATATAAATAAGTTAGGGATAAATTTACGTAGAATGGAGAATGCCTTTAAGTAATTACACAGGTGTTAATTTAAATATTCTTCAAATTATGAGAAGAAAACTCAGTCTCAACAAGTCCAAAGAGAATAGCAAGGAATGGTGGGGCTTGTAAGTATGATAAAAGTTCATTCAAAAGAATGTATCTGGAGAAGTAAAAGTTGAGCTACAATTTAAGGAGTAAGGTGTGAAGTACTGATGGCGTTACAGACTGAGACCTTCATGGGATCGAGGAAGCTGTCATTATTAATATTTTGTTTTCTAATGCTTAACACTGTACTTTGTACAAAATAGGTACTTCTTAAAATATTTATATTTTAGAGTAGTATTACATTTGTGGAAGAGTTATGAAGGTTGTACAGTGATTTCACATTTGCCACACACCCAGTTTTCCTGTAAGTAGTATCTACATTAGTATGATAACATATGTCAACATTAATGAGCCGATTTTGATACATTTCTGTTAACCACATAATTCATTCATTTTTATATACCTAATGGGCTGTACTTCCATAGTGATACTGCCTCGGAAACCCAAGGAGGGCTTGCTATGAGTCTGGTCCGACTCGACGGCACATAACAACAACAACAACAATGGTTTGTGAAGGAACTCTGGTAGCACAGTTCCTAAGGTATCTGACTAATAACCAGAGGTTGGTAGGTCAAACCCAACAGCCAGTGGAAAGAAGACTGGGCCATCTACTTCTGTAAAGAATTGCTGCTTTTGAAACCCAAAGGGGGTTACTATGGGTCGCAGTCAACTCGGTGGCAGTGAGTCTGGCTTTTTAGAATGGTCTATGATAGTTTCACAGACTCTGTTTTTTTATTTTCTTAATAGTTTTGAGAAGTACTGATTAGGTATTTTGTAGAAAGTCTCTCAATTGAGATTGTGTTATGTTCTTATTGTGAGTAGACTGGAATTATGTTGTGTTAGGAGTCTCCAAGACTAGCCCCAGGTTTGATAAGTAAGAGGATTCACAGGACCCAACATGATCGTACTCCTAGTTATGATTTATTATAGTGATAGGATACAAAGCAAAATCAGGATAGGGAAAAGGTACATGGGGCAAAGTCCATAGGAAACCAGGTACAAGATTCCAACAGTCCTCTCCTATTAGTATCATACAGGATGTGCTTAATTTCTCCAGCAATAAATTGTGACAACATGTGAAGTGTCGTCTACCAGGAAACTTGTTTGAGACTCAGTGCCCAAAGTTTTTATTGGTTGTTGGTCATATGGACACCTGCTTGCTAGCACAAAATTCCACACTCACAGAGGGAAAGCAGATGTTCAGCACAAATCACATTATTTGTATAAATGGTTTAGGCACAGTGAGCCATGCTTATCAGTTAGGATGATGGCTGTCAAGTAAAAAAGGAGTTTCCTCTTACCCACATACTTTCTCTGATGAATTAAAAATACATTTTAGTATCAGGTAGCTTTATTCTTCATTCATTCTTTCCTTCGTTTAGCTATTTAATGGGTATTTCACTCTGTAAAAAACTATGCTAAAGAGTTCCGGCAAGATGGCGGACTAGGCAGAAGGACTGCACAGACCCTCTTCAACAAAGAAAAGGGAAACCAATTAACACAGACACAGAAGATAAT
>NW_006921949.1:62324-69846 GCF_000298275.1 Orycteropus afer afer
TAATAATAATAATAATAATAATAATAATAAAACTATGGTAAGCCTTGAGGATATATGATGAATGAAACATAAATCTTCTCAGGGAGCTTGGAGTGGATTGGGGAGACACACATGAACATCGGTGATAATTCTCTTGTGAATTTCTAGAAATGCTGGAATAGGTAAGGCAGGTGGGTTATAAACCCCAGGCGGCAGGGAACAGTGGCAGATAGGGCTGGTGGCTGGAACAGGTAAGGTGGGCAGGGGAGAGCCCTGCCCCAGTGGCAGACAGGGCCAGCAAGAACAGGTACAAGGTAGCCCAGGAATTGAGTGGAACAACTAAGGGAGACAAACTTGTCTGTTGGTTTGTCGTACTGTGGTGGCTTGTGTGTTGCTGTGAGGCTGGTGCCAGCAGGGGTGCCCAGGGTAGACCAGTTTTGATGGAGCTTCCAGACTGAGACAGACTCAGAAGAACGAAGAGAACATCCACTTCTCAAAGAATTAGCCAGTGAAAACCTTATGAATAATAGTGAAACACTGTCTGATATATTACTGGAAAGTTTTATGAATAGCCCGGAAACATTGCCCTACACAGTATCAGAAGATGAGCCCCTTAGGTTGGAAGGCACTCAAAATATGACTGGGATAAAGCTACCTCATCAGAGTAGAACCTACCTTAATGATATAGGTACAGTAGAGCTTTTGGAGCCTCCATATGCTGAAGTTGCATGACTCAATATGAGAAGAAACAGCTGCAAATATCCATTGATAATCAGAACATGGAATGTACAAAGTATGAATCTAAGAATATTGGAAGCTGTCAAAAATGAAATGGAATGCATAAAGATTGATTTTGTACCCATTAGTGAGCTGAAATGGACTGGTTTTGTCCGGTTTGAATTGATAACCATAGGATCTGCTATGCCGGGAATGGCAAATTGAAGAGGAATGACGTGGCGCTCATCATCACAAAGAATGTTTCAAGATCTATCCTGAAGTATAATGCTGTCAGGGATAGAATAATATCCATATGCCTACAAGGAAGGCCAGTTAATGCTACTGTCATTCAAATTTATACACCAACCACCACAGCCAAAGAAGAGGAAATGAAAGAGTTTTACCAACTTCTGTGTCTGAAATTGACCAAACATGCAATTGAGATGTGCTAATTATCATTGGTGACTGGAATGCAAATGTTGGAAACAGAAGAATCACCGGTAGTTGGAAAATTTGGCCTTGGATATAGAAATAATGCTGGAGATTGCATGATAGAATTTTTTAAGACCAGCGACTTACTCATTGCAAATGCTTTTTTCAGCAACACAGATGGTGGCTATACATGTGGACTTTGGCAGATGGAGTACACAGGAATCAGATTGACTGCATCTGTGGCAAGAGGCAATGGAAAAGCTCAATATCTTCAGCCAAAACAAGGCCAGGAGCTGATTGTGGAACAGACCATCAACTGCTCATTTGTAAATTCAAGTTGAAGTTGAAGAAAATTAAAACAAGTCCATGAGAATATAATCAAGGAACCTTGATTATATTCCTCCTAAATTTAGAGACCATTTAAAGAATAGCTTTGATGCATTGAACACCAGTGACTGAAAACCAAAGGAATTATGGGATGACATCAAGAACATCATACATTAAGAAAGCAAAAGTTCATTAAAAAGACAGGAAAGGAAGAAAAGACCAAAATGGATGTCAGAAGAGACTTTGAAACTTGTCCTTGAACGGAGAGTAGCTAAAACAAATGGAAGTGATGACAATATAAAAGAGCTAAACAGAAGATTTCAAAGAGTAGCTTGAGAAGATAAAGTCAATTATTATAATGAAATGTGCAAAGACCTGGAGTTAGAAAACCAAAAGGGAAGAATAAGTTCAGCATTTCTCAAGCTAAAAGAACTGAAGAAAAAATTCAAGCCTAGAGTGTCAATACTGAAAGATGCTACACACAAATTACTGAATGATATAGGAAGCATCAAAAGAAGATGGAAAGAATACACAGAGTCACTGTACCAAAAAGAATTGGTTGATGTTCATCCATTTCAGGAGGTGGCATATGATCAAGAACCAATGGTAGTCAAGGAAGAATTGAAGCTTCACTGAAGGAAGTGGCAAAAAACAAAGCTCCAGGAATTAATGGGATATACCCATTGAGATGTTTCAGCAAACAGATGCTGCACTAGAGACACTCACTCGGCTATGCCAAGAGATTTGGAAGACAACTTCCTGGCCAATTGACTGGAAAAGATTCTTATTTGTACCCATTCCAGAGAAAGGAAATTATTGAACAATATCATTAATATCACGTGCAAGTAAAATCTTAAGATATTTCAAAACTGTTTACAGCAGTATATTGAGAGAGAACTTCCAGAAATGCAAGCTGGATTCAGAAGAGGACGTGGAATGAGGAATATCAATGCTGATGTCAGATGGATCTTGGCTCAAATCAAAAAATACCAGAAAGATGGTGACTTGTGTTTTATTGACTATACAAAGGCATTTGATTGTGTGGATCATAGCAAATTATGGATAACATTAAGAATGGGTATTCCAGAACACTTAATTGTGCTCATGAGAAATTTGTACATATAGACGAGGAGGCTGTTGTTTGAACACAACAAGGTGACACATGGTTTAAAGTCAAGAAGAGAATATGTCAGGGTTGTATCATTTCACCATAGTTATTCAGTCTGTATGCTGAACAAATAATTTGAGAAGCTGGACTGTATGAAGAAGAATGTGGTGTCAGGATTGGAGGAAGACTTATTAACAACCTAAGTTATTCAGACAGCACAACTTTGCTTGCTGAAAGTGAGCATGACTTGAAACACTTACTGATGAAGATTGAAGACCACAGTCTGTGGTACGGATTACACCTCAGTGTAAAGAAAGCAAAACTCTCACAATGGGACCAATAAACAGCATCTTGATAAATGGAGAAAAGATTGAAGTTGTCAAAGACTTCATATTACTTGATTTTACAATCAACACCAATGGAAGCAGCAGTCAGGATATCAGGTGTTGTATAGCATTGGGTGAATCTGTTGCAAAGGACCTCTTTCAAGTGTTGAAGAGCAAAGATGTTTCCTTGAAGACTAAGGTGTGCTTGACACAAACCGTGGTATTTTCAGTCGCCTCATATGCATGTGAGCGCTGGACAATGAAAAAGGAACACCAAAGAATAGTTGATTTGTTTGAGTTGTGGTGTTGGGGAAGAATGCTGAAAGTACCACAGCTGCTAAAAGAACTAACTGTCCTGGAAGGAGTTCTGCCAGAATGCTTCTTGGAAGCGAGAATGGAGAGACTTCGTGCCACCTGCTTTTGTCTTGTTGTCAGAAGGGACCATTCCCTGGAGAAGGATATCATTCTTGGCAAAGTGGAAGGACAACGAAAAAGGGGAAGGCCCTCAATGATATGGATTGACAGTGGCTGTAATGATGGGCTCAGGTATAGCAAACATTGTGGGACTGGACAGGACTGGGCAGTGTCTCGTACTGCTGTACATGAGTATGCTATGAGTTGGAGATGACTTGACGGCACCTATCAACAACAACAACTGAGAATTTTGGCCAACAGTTCACTTAATAGTGGATTGCCTTGGTTAAGAGTTTGAAATGCAACCGAGAATCTAAGAGCAATAGAAAAGAAGCAAGATTGATTGGAAGAGGATGGAAAGATTGTGTAGAAGTGTGAAGATTGATGACCAAGAAGAAATGGGAAATGGTCAGTTGAGGAAATATTATCATATGCTGCTCAGAAACTTCTGTTTGATTATGAGGATACTGTGCAGCTTCTGGAGAGTTTTGAGTAGCTCTGGGCTGGCCCCACGGTTGGCGCTCAGTAAGCGTTTACTGACTGGATAAACCAAACAAATAAGTGATGTATAATGCATCAGGCATGATAAATGATTTAAAGATAGAGCCTCCGTAGGTCCACAGTCCTGGCTGCAAGCTGAATCCCTTTAGGAACTTCTAAAAATACCAGATGCCTGGGCTCTTTCAGATTATGCTTCTGTTGCTGTGGGCTGGGCATCACTTTTTTTTTTTTTTTATGTTTCACTTTATCTTTTTCAATTGTCAAGTGTTTCCAATGTGTATCCAGGACCGAGACGTATTAGGAGGAACATTGTTGTTGTTGTTGTTTTAGGTGCCATCGAGTCAGCTCCAACTCATAGTGACCCTGTGTACAACAGAACGAAACACTGCCCCATCCTGTGCCAGCTTCACAATTCTTGCTATATCTGAGCCCGTTCTTGCAGCCCCTATGGCAGTGCATCTCATTGACAGCCTTCCCCTTTTAGGTGAGCAAAAAGGAATCCAGAGTGATTTAGAAATGAGTTGATAGAGGTCTTCACAGACAATTTAATTCTGACAGTGTTATAGAGGAATAACAACTGACTGTAACCCTCAGTCATTGCCAAGCAGAGAAGGAATTAGGTGAAGAACCATAATGGAAGAGACAAGATATTTTGATCTTATACAATTCAATATATATATTAAATGGCAATATAAATATTATATCTAGGTAACAGATGGTATATTCAGATAGCTATTCTTAGCTTAGTATTCCAAGGGTGAAAGTTTTAATTACAAACAGGAAGGAGGGAAGGAATGGAAAGGAGAGGTGGTGGTGGTGAGAGTGATGACAACAGCAGTTAATATTTACTGGTAACCCATGGTAGGTACATACTTTACTCTAGGTCTAGTGCTTTACTGTATGTTAGGTACAGTGTGAAGTATTTTACTTTTGTTACTTGATTTAGATGAGGCATTTTGGTGTTTGTGGTAGAAATGACACTGGAGATCGTGTGATAGAATTTTGCAAGACTTATTCATTGCAGATACATTTTTTTCAACAACATAAGCAGTGATTATACACATGGATCTCAGCAGATGGAATACATAGGAATCAAAATTGACTACATCTGTGGAAGAGGTGATGGAGAAGCTCAATATCATCTGTCAAAATAAGGCCAGGAGCTGACTCTGGAACAGACCATCAGTTGCTCATATGCAAGTTCAAGATGAAATTGAAGAAAATTAAAATAAGTCTATGAGAGCCAAAAATATGACCTTGAGTATACTACCTGAATTTAGAGACCATTTGAAGAATAGGTTTGACATATTGAACACCAGTAACAGAAGCATCAAAAGAAGATGAAACATAGAGTCACTATACCAAAAAGAATTAGTCGATGTTCAGTCATTGCAAGAGGTAACATATGATTTTAAAAAACAAAACAAAACAAACAAACAAACAAAAACAATGCTATTGAAAGAAGAAGTCCAAGTGGCACTGAAGGAATTGTTGAAGAACAATGCTCCAGGAATTGACAGAATACCCATTGAGACATTTTAATAAATGGACGCAGCACTGGAGGCACTTACTCATCTATGCCAAGTAATTTGGAAGATACTACCTAGACAACAGACTGGAAGAGATCCATATTTTTGCCCAGTCCAAAGAAAGATGATCCAACAGAATGTGGAAATCATCAAACAATATCCCTAATATTAAACACAAGTAGAATTTTGCTGAAGATATTTCAAAAAGGGTTGCAGCTGTATATTGACAGGAAGCTGCCAGAAAAGCAAGCTGGATTCAGTAGAGGACATGGAATGAGGGATATCATTGCTGATGTCAGATGAATTTTGGTTGAAAGCAAAGAATACCAGAAAGATGTTTATCTGTGTTATATTTACTATGCAAAGACATTCAACTCTGTGGATCATAAAATTATGGATAACATTGTGAAGAATAGGAATTCCAGAACACTTAATTGTGCTCATGAAGAATCTATGTATAGGAAGAGAGACTGCCATTAGATTAGAACAAGGGAATACTGCATGGTTTAAAATCAGGAACAGTAGGTGTCAGGTTGTATGCTTTCATCATACTTATTCAATCAATATACTGAGCAGTTGTAAGAAGCTGGACTGTACAAAGAAGAACATGACATTGTGATTGAAGGAAGACTCATTAACAGCCTGCAATATGCAGATGACACAACCTTGCTTGCTGAAAGTGAAGATGACTTGAAGCACTTACTGATGAAGATCAGAGACTGAAGTCTGCAGTATGGATTACACCTCAACATAAAAAAATGAAAATCTTCACAATTAGACCAAAAAGCAAAATCAATAAATGGAGAAAAGATTGAAGTTGTCAATGTTTCATTTTATTTGTATCTGCAATCAGTACTCATGGAAGCAGCATCAGGAAATCAGAGGTCCTACAGCACTGGGTAAATCTGTTGCAAAACATGTCTTTCAGGTGTTGAAGAGCAAAGAGATCATGCTTAAGACTGTGGTGCACCTAACTGAAACCATGGTATTTTCAGTTGCCTTGTATGCATGTGAAAGCTGGACGATGAATAAGGAAGACTGAAGAAGAATTGATGCCTTTCATTTGTGGTGTTGGTAAAGTATAAGGAAAATACCATGGCAGACCAGAAGAACGAACAAATCTATCCTGGAAGAAGTACAGCTGGTATGCTCCTTAGAAGTATGAATGGCCAGAATTTGTCTCACCTACATTGGTTATGCGGAGAGAGATATATCATGCTTAGTAAACTGGTGGGTCTGAGAAGGCAGGGAAGAACCTTAATGAGATGGATTGCCATAGTGGCTGCAATGATGGGCTCAAGCATAGCAAGGATTGCGAGGATCAGGAAAGATTGGGCAGTATTTCCTTCTGTTGTACATCGGGTCACTGTCATTCAGAATTGAATCAAAGGCACCTGACAACAATAACCCTAATAGTGTCATTCCTTTTTATTCATTGATTTTGCTGCAGAATTTTAGGTCACTCACCTTTATTCTCCTGTGGTAAAGCTAGAGGGGAAAATCTCCAACAGATAGTATAGGTGAGTATACTTTTACGTGGAGTTAGAAAACCAAAAGGGAAGAACACACTCAGCATTTTCTGAGCTGAAAGAAGTGAGGAAAAAAATTAAGGCTGGAATTGCATGTTGAAAGTTTCCATGAGCAATATGTTGAATGATGCAGGAAACATCAAAAGAAGATAGATGGAATACACAGAGTCACTATACCAAAAAGAATTGGTTGATGATCATCCATTTCAGGAGGTGGTACATGATCAGAATGAGGAAGTCAAAGGTGCACTGAAGGTATTGATGAAAAACGAGGCAGGCTCTGGGAATTGACGTAATAGCCATTGAGATGTTTCAACAAATGGATGCCCCAATGGAGTCACTCACTCAGCTATGCCAAGAGGTTTGGAAGACAGCTACCTGGCCAGTTGACTGGAAGAGACCCGTATTTGTACTCATTCTAAAGAAAGGTTATCCCATAGAATGTGGAAATTATTAAACAATATCATTGATACCACATGCAAGTAAAATCTTACTGAAGATAATTCAAAAATGGTTGTATATTGACAGAGAACTTCCAGAAACTCAAGCTTTCTGGGAGGGAAGGCCCTCAACAAGATGAATTGACATGGTGGTTGCAGCAATGATTTTATTTTTATTTATAGCCAAGAATCATGGGGCTGGCACAGAACTGAGCAGTTT
>NW_006921949.1:70601-74318 GCF_000298275.1 Orycteropus afer afer
CTGTGGGAGCTCTGGTAGCATAGTGCCTAAAGCACTTGACTGCTAACCAGAAGGCTGGCAGTTCAAACCCACCAGCCACTCCTCAAAAGGAAGATGGGGCAATCTACTTCCGTAGAGATCCTGCCTCGGAAACCCAAGGAGGGGTCGCTGTGGATCGAGTCTGACTCGGCGGCACATAACAACAACAACAACAACAACATAGGGTCATTGTGACTGGGGATGGACTCAGTAGTAGTGGGGGTAGAATATGGTTCAGTATACTTTTAGTCTCTTGACAGATTAAAAAAAAATAAGAAAAAAAGAATCAGAGAATTTAAGCTTTGTGATGAAGTGTTTACTGAATCAAGGAAAGCTTTTTCTTGCTACTATCAGCCAAGAATCTGTCAGTGGTTTTGCAAAACCGCTTTTCAGGGGACATTTATTAGGTTTGTTCCAAGAAACAAAACAGCAACTCAGTTAATTCTTGGAATAAATTATTTTATAGGAGCTATAGATACCTATTCTGATTTTAAATTTCAGATATCATTTACAGGTTGCTGAAAATAAACATTGCCCCTAAATTCAGGGTAAAACTAAATTTAGGATAAATTCAATGACAAGTGATTTGCTTCAGGGTGAGTTGGGAGATACAGAGGGCTATGAATTGATGGAAGCCAATAAATCTCCATGAACCTTTTATACCTTGATGTTTATCAGAGTTTTGTTAACTTGAATTCAATAAGCCATCTTTCCTCCACTCTTAAATAAAAGAGCAATTGAAACAGGGCCATACCAGTCAATGACTGAACTAATGTTACCTTTTTACCTGCTTGAACATTTAAGGATATTTTTTCTGTGTACATTAAGTTGATTTGGTTGTTGAATCTTTCTGTTTTCCTTTTATCTCTTGCCACAATATTTGATAATTTATTTAGGTTATCTAATCACTAGGGAGCACATAACAACAACAATCACTAGGGAACACAAATGAGGCAATTTTTACTATAAATAAGTATCATAATTCAGTAGAAAAAATACCAAGCATGTATTTTAAGAAAACAAAGGTGCTATCCCCTTCTGTGTACTCTGATAGTATATTAGTTTACAATTATTGCTGTAATCAATTACTACAAACTTAGTCGCTTAACACAAGTGTAGTATCTTAAGACTTTGGGAGGTCAAAAACCAAAAATAGGTCTCACTGGGCTACAGTCAAAGTATTAGCAGGGATGTCTTCTTTTCTGGAGGCTTTAGGGGAGAATCCATTTTCTTCCCTTTTTCTGTCTTTTAGAAATTGTCTGCATGCCTTGAATGGCCCCTATTTATCTCCCAAATCAGCAATAGCTGGCCCAGTCTTTCTCATGATGCAGTCTTACAGTTCTGACTCTCTTGCCTCACTCTTCCCGTTTAAGGACCCTTGTGATTATATTGGGTCACCCAATTAATCCAGGGTAATATCCTTATTTTAAATTCAGCTGATTAGTAACCTTAATTCCATGTGAATTCCCTCTTGCTATTTCACATAACATATTCACAGGTTCTGGTGATTAGAACGTGGGCACCTTTTTTTAGGAGGCGGTATAGTTGTTAGGTGTTGTTGAGTCGACTCCAACTCATAGCAACCCTCTATGCAACAGAGGCCGGGTCCTGTGCCATCCTTATCATCCTTGCTGTGCTTGATCATTGCAGCCACTATGCCAGCTCATCTCATTGAAGGTCTTCACCTTTTTTGCTGACCCTCTACTTTCCTAAGCATGCTATCCTTCTCCTGGATTAGTCCCTTCTGGCAATATGACCAAAGGAGGTGAAGCAAAGTTTGGCCATTCTCACTTCTAAGGAGCTTTCTGGCTGTACTTTTTCTAGGACAGATTTGTGTGTTCTTCTCGCAGTTCATGATGTTTTCAGTATTCTTAAACACCACCACAATTCAAAGGCATCAACCCTTGTTTGGTCTTCCGTATTCACTGTCCAGATTTCACACACATATGAGGTGATTGAAAATATCGTGGCTTTGGTTAGGCGCACCTTAGTCTTCAAAGTGACATCTTTTCTCCTTAACACTTTAACGAGCTCTTTTGCAGCAGCTTTGCACGGTACAATATAATGTCTGATTTCTTGACTGCAGCTTCCATGAGTTTTCATTGTGGATTCAAGGAAAATGAAATCCCTGACAAGTTCAGTTTTTCTCCATTTATCATGATGTGGCTTTTTGGTTCAGTTGTGAGGACTTTTGTTTTCTTTATGTTGAGATGTAATCCATACTAAAGACTGTGGTCTTTGATCTTCATTGTTAAGTACTTCAAGACTTCTTTACTTTCAGCACGCAAGTATATCTGTACTATCATCTGTATATTGCAGGTTATTAATGAGTCTTCATCCAATCACGATGCCACGTTCTTCTTCATGTAGTCCTGCTTCTCAGATTATTTGCTCAGCATACAGATTGAATAAGTGTAATGAAAGGACACAACCCTGACACAGACCCTTCCTTATTTTAAACCATGTAATATGCCCTTGTTCTCTTTGAATGACAATATCTTGGTCTATGTATAGTTTCCTCTTGAGCACAATTAAGTGTTCTGGAATTTCCATTCTTTGCAATGCTGTCCATAATTTGTTATGATCTACACAGTTGAATGCCTTGGCATAATCCATAAAACACAGGTAGAATCTGTTTTGGTGGGGAAGACTGGGGACTTACTCTTCCTACCACCAATGGTTTTGGAATCTCAGGCAAGCCTTGGAAGGTAAGGAGAAGCTTTGTACAGTTCTTGGTCTAAAACCAAACTCATTGCCATTGAGCTGGTTCTGATTCATGGCAACCCGGTATGACAGAGTAGAACTTCCCCACAGGGTTTGCAAGGCTCCAGAAGAAATAGACTCTGCCTCTTGATGGGAAGAATAATACAGTAAAGGAGCATATACCCCTCTTTGCAAAAGATGTATCACAACTCTGAATTTAAGACCTTTATGGACTAATCCACAATTATCTTTTGCTTCCTCTAGAAAACTCCTGTTAAAATTGATTGTATCCAGAGCATTTTGCCCTCTGATGACTGTACTGACCTTTGGTATAAATGGATTTTGCTGAGGAGATTTTAAAGTAATACCTATGCCTAGGTCCATCTGCCAAAGATTCCTATTCAGTTTATTTGGAGTCGTTGGCATTTTTTAAAAATTTTTCTATAATTTCTAATAATGGATAGACAGGGTTTTGTACAAACCACTACAATATACAGTATTTACTTTATCCTACTCATTATCTGGTTTTTTATTTTTTATTTTTTAAGTGTGCAGTGCTTCTGCAGGTAGACCAGAGATTAGATGAAGTAATTCCAAAAGATCAGTTTCTTGCTTTATTGATTTTTAAATTGTCTCTGATTTGAAACAACATAAAGTATCGAAAATAGCAAAAGAACAGGCAACATAAATAATTTTCAGAGAGACTAGAGATAAAAAAATAGAGATTAATACACTGACAAAATGATGATTACCATTAAAAAGCATAATTACTATAAATGACATTTTTTTTTTTACAGGCTCCTGTACACCCTTTTCACTAATTGATACGGGAATTATGTGCAGGCCTCTGAAGAAAGACTTTAGAGCAATATGTATTGATTAATATGCACCACAATAAGTAAAACTGATTACATTGGGAGCTGAAAGAAGAGAACTTGGCATTCTTTCTGACTACTGCTTGTTGTCGTTCTTGTTAAGTGCCGTCGAGTCGTTTCC
>NW_006921949.1:76494-86051 GCF_000298275.1 Orycteropus afer afer
CCTCTTGCCACAGATGTAGTCAATCTGATTCCTGTGTGTTCCATCTGGTGAAGTCCGTGTGTACAGCCTACTGCAGAGTCACAAAAAGTTGGAATTGGAATGGCATGCGGGGATTATCTATTCTACCCCTGTACCTGGCTCTTCACTAAATACATCTAGATTTGAATACTTACTCCACTGATAATTTCAGTGTGTGGCCTTGAGAAAGTTACTTAATCCAGCTGAGCCTTGGATTCTTCTCAGTATTTAGTGTCTTGTCCACAAAGCCTAAGAATTAGATGCTACTGACATGTGGCTTCCTATTTGTTATTCAATTAACAAGTTTTGTTCTCCCTTTTAAATTAAAGACTGATTAAAGGTTAGTAGCATATCAGTACCAAAACTATAACCTTAGACTTTCTAATTTACTCAAATGTAGCTGCTTCTCTATCTCGTAGGCTCTTTCTAAGCATCCTAATTGTAATACTCAACATTGTAAGATTTGTGTGCATGCTTTGTGTACACTGTGAGCATCTTAAGGGCAGGGCCTGTGTGTCTTTCAGCTTAATGTTTCATGGGCCCAGCCATAAAATAGACAGTAATTTTTTTTTTTGAATGCGATATAAAGTGGTTTCTAATTATACTTCTTTTCTTCTATGACTGAGTTGTAATAGTTTGCTAAAGATCATTCACAAGTCTTAAATCTCAAAGAAAAATAAAATTACCATTGAGAATAAGAATAATGTATGAGTGTTGGAGTGTGTGTGAGTGAGAAGTTTTCTCAAATGGAATGCTAGGTCTTTGTTTCATCACCTGAAAAAGAAAATCATGCACAAAATATGTTATTTTTTTTCTGAGCAATATTAAAGGAAGACAAATTGTTAACAAATTATACAAGAAAAATTTTGTTAACTATGTTTCACCAAGAAAGTGAGTTCCTAGTTGCAAGACTACAGAATAGTTTCTTTCACTAATAATAAAAATTTTATTTTTTTACCCCTAAATTCTGGAACTATTTATAAGCTGTATAATTGAGCAAAGGAAAAAAAAAAAAAGCTAGGCTTTTTTTGCATATATTATTTCATATGTTCATAATAATACTGTAATGTAGGTATTTTATTTTATAGATGAGGAAACTAAGGCTCAGAGAGATGAATTATTCTAATCCAAGTCATGTAGCAGTTAAGTAATAGAGCTGAGATTGAAAGAAACATTAATGCTTTAAAATAAATAATCACACAAAGGAAGTGTTTAACCTAATGATACCTTGCAATTGAATAATATTATAACGCTAACACATTATTATTTAGAAGGGTTATTACTGACTAAAAATTATCTAAAAATGAAGTGTCAAAAGTTGTTTCTAAATAATAGTCTGTAAAACAGTATTATTTCTTATCTATGAATTCATTATCAATTTCTTTTTAATCCAGCCATGATTCACACAAATTGGCACTTACCAATGCAATTCTGTTTAGGTTAGTGTCATTCAGCCTCATTTATCAGGAGACTGTCTTCCATCTACTAACTGCTACTATATATCTTCCTTTGAGTGTCTCACATTCAGATTTAAAAGATGTGCTGCAGTGAATTATATATGTCTCTTCTAGATACATTCTTTGTGACTCCCATCAGATGTCTGTGTGGGACTATGTACATGTGAGGTGCTTATGGCCCATCGGGGATTGGGTAGCTTATTGATGATGTAAATAGGGTACATGGCACCTTTGTCAGGATGATGTTGTTGTTGTTTGCCGTCGAGTCAGACCTGACTCATAGCGACCCCTCCTTGGTTTTCCGAGGTGGTATCACTACGGAAGTAGGATAGAATCATGGAAATATAAAGTATGTGGAACCCTAATGTGGGAATTGGTTAGTTTGGCATCTTGTTAGGCTTAAAATAGGCAACCCAGAGGTGGATGGGGGATGTCACTACCATCAAGAGAGAGGAACCAGGAGTGGAGTACATCTTTGGATCCAAGATCCCTGTGCTGGACTGCCTTGGCACAGAGATGGCAGAGAAGTGGCAGAAAGGCGGCAGCAGCAGAACAAAGAGACCTGCACAAGACAGAGTGGCAGGCTCATGGGCCCACAGAATGAGAAAGGTGAGTGCCTTTGGGGAGGAGGCTTGCTGGCAGAGTGGGGTGTACTTATCAGCAGAGCTGAAATATCTTTTTACACTTGCCTGAGCTGGGCAGAGGCAAGGCCAAGAGGCTGAGGGCCAAAGAAAGGTGTGCCTGTGGGCCTGGCCATCGGGAGCTTGTCCTGATATAAGAATTGTATCCTGAGTGTTCGTCAATCAGAATTGTAACCTATTACTTCCCTAATAAGGAGCTCTGGTAGCATAGTGCCTAAGCACTTGACTGCTAACCAGAAGGCTGGCAATTCAAACCCACCATGCATCCTAGGGAGGAAGGTTGGGCAATCTACTTCCATAGTGATACTGCCTCAGAAACCCAAGGAGGGGTCACTATGAGTCGAGTCTGACTCAACGGCACATGACAACAACAACAACACTTCCCTAATAAACCCTATAATCATGAGTATTGTCTCTGAGTTCTGTGTGGACATTGCAACAAGTTATCGAACCTACCAGAGAAGTAGGAGTGCTGTGGGAGAGAAGGTTGGTGTCAGAATTGGTAATAAGATTAAAGGATGGCAGCATGTCTTACCTCTGCCTTATAGGAACAGCCTTGGGCTGTTGATAGTGTTCTGGATCCGCTTTCTTCCTTGTGAAGTTAGAGGAAGTCAGAGGATGCTATCCTATATACCCTTTTCAGAAAAGAGGATTCATATGTGTTGTTGTTTTATCTTCCTCCTTGTAAGAGTATTTCTTTACATCTACATCTTTCAATTTATGGATCTGCAAGTAGTCATAGATGTTCTAGAATGTCTGGCTACATGTTTCTGATATTTAATTTTTTAAAAAAATGTATACTTTATTTTATAGGCACATTATTAATCACAAGTTACATTGTTCATTTTTTGTCAAGCATTTTATTCTTGCTATTAGAGAATGAAAGCATATTGAAGAGCAAGAGTATCCCTTAAGATTTAATTTATATTTATTTATTTAAAATAAATAAAATTTATTTTAAGGAGCCCTGGTGGTTCAGTAGTTAAGTACTAAAAGGCTGATTGTTTGAACCCGCCAGGCACTCTGCAGAAGAAAGAAGTGACATTCTGCTTATGTAGAGATTACAGCCTTGTAAACCCTGTAAGATAGTTCTACTTTTTCCTATAGAGTTGCTGTGTGTAGGAATTGACTTGATGGCAAGGGGTTCAAAATTTACTTTATCGTATTTCTGGCATTTATTAAGATCTGAGTCTTTATTGGGCTTATTGTCATATTTAATCATGTTTCTCGCCCCCCCAGGGCTGAGTCTGTTCTTTATGAAAAGTAACTAAAGAAGACCATTAAAAAATGTCAAAGTATCTTTAGATAGAAAAGGTGATATTTGTGTAACTGATCGATATGTTTGTTGTTTTAAGCACTGACAATCAGTGCTCCTGCTCATTAAAATAAAGATATCTGTGATATTCATTATAAAATTAAGACTGTCTCAGGAAGGTGAAATTTGCATGAAAATTAATTGTTCAGAAATAAAGATTTGGAAGCACTATTAGGAGGAAGTTGTTGTTACATGCCATCGAGTTATCTCCAACTTACAGTGACCCTGTGTACAGCAGAACAAAACACTGCCCGGTCCTGTGCCAGCTCCACGATCCCTGCTATACTGGAGCCCATCATTGTAGTCACTGTGTCAGTCCATCTCATTGAGGGCCTTCCCCTCTTTTGTTGACCTTCCTCTTTACCAAGCATGATATCCTTCTCCAGAGAATGGTCTCTCTTCTTACAGTATGACCAAAGTAGGTGAGATGAAGTCTGGCCATTCTCCTTTCCAAGGAACATTCTGGCTGTACTCCTCCAAGACAGATATGTTAGTTATTTTAGCAATCCATGGTACTGTCAGCATTCTTTGCCAGCACCACAACTCCAAAGCATCTGTTTTTCTTTGGTCCTCCTTATTCATTGTCCAGCTCTTATATGCATATGAGGCGATTGAAAACATCACACCGTGGCTTGTGTCAGGCACACCTCAGTCCTCAGAGAGATATCTTTGCTCTTCAGCACTTGAAAGAGGTCTTTAGTAGGCAATTTACCCAATGTTATATGACATCTGATATCTTGACTGCTGCTTCCATTGGTGTTGGTGGTAGAACCACGTAATATGAAGTCTTTGATAACTTCAGTCTTTTTTAGGAGGAAGTTAAGTCTTTATAGAATTGAAGGCATCCAAATATATATATGTGTGTGTGTATGTGTGTGTGTGCCTGTGTCTGTGTCTGTATACATACATGCTTTTTTACATAATAAGGAAACATATAAGGAAATTTTTCATGATTTATTAAACACTTTGAAACTATCATAAAATCCAAACTATTGCCAACCACTCAGTTTTATAAAGAAAATGAAGATCATTGTTGGTTGTAAAGTAGAACTTTATTTTAAACTGTAATTAACTTAATTAGAATATTTCAAACAGTTGCAGATCTTTTAATATTTCCTAAACTGAAACCCAGACTATTTGCTGTCCAATTGATTCCAACCTCATGGCAACCCATGTGTGTCAGAGTAGAACTGTGCTCCATAGGTTTTTCAGGTTTTTTTTTCCCCCCACATGTAGAACAGTTGCTGGATCTTTCTCATGAGGTGCTTCTGGGTCGGCTCGGACTCAAACTGCCAGTCTTTCGATTAGCAGCCAAGCTCTTGACTGTTTGTGCCACCCAAAGAGTCCTGAAACTTCCTTAAAGACTAAAATTAATAAGAACCTTTATTTGTGGAATTTAATGGCATAGAGTTAGAGCATATCTGAAGAAAAGTGCATTGGTAGGTAGATTGGGACCCCGGGGTCATACCCTTGCAGCCTAAACTAGTATTCACGTGGTAGTGCCAGGTTACCTAGACATCCTTCAACAGGTGAGACTAGTTAATTATTATGTTGAGCTCCTGTCTCCAGTTTAGCTGATTGTTAAAGTCCATGAATTTGTCTTTAATCAGTAACTAGAATATCAGCAAACTCCCTTGGTATCTGTGAGAGGGTGTAACTTTGAGTTCTACTACTCTCTCCTAAGAACATGTGTTCTCTACTTTGATTAACACCACTTCCTTCAGTATACGACCATTTCCTAAATTCCTAAATTCCATGGGTGTAAGTTCTCAGGCTTCCCATGACTATTTTTATTGCAGTATTCCTCACATTATATAGAATTTACATATGCAATATATTCACTAATATGCTATGAGCTACATCAGGGTTTTACGTTGTAACCTTAGTATTTAGCACACAGCCTGGTACACACTGATATTCAGACATTCCCTGAATGAATGTATAAAAGGTATAAATTTTGATGACAACTTTGGTTCCTTACGGTTCTGGCTTAAAGGTATGAACTTACATTAAAGTGCATTATAAAAACGCCTCTATATTTTTCTGCTTACTACATGGAAAGTTACTGAGAATGATGGCTCATCATGTCAAATATCCATTTTTTGAAGGACTAAAAAGAACCAAAGAAGCCCTGGTGGCTCAGTGATTTAGAGGTTAGATGCTAACCAAAAGGTAGGCAGTTTGAACCCACCAGTTTCTCCGAGGGAGAAAGATGTGGCAGTCTACTTCCATAAAAATGACAGCCTCGGAAACCCTATGGAACGATTTTACTCTGCTATAGAGTCACTGTGAGTGGAAATTAACTTGATGGCAATGGGAAAAGGAGCCAGGAAAGTGGTGGGAAGACATCAAGGTCGTCATACGTGAAGAATGTAGAAGGTTGTTTCACTTTCATTAAAGGTGCTTTTCAATGTTTTAATTTATTCTTGGAATATGTTCTCTGTCCATCCTTAGTTTTAATTATGAAAATTGAGGCTATCCTCATGAAGAATGGTATGTCTTTCTTTTATTTCTTCTGATGACCATAACTGTTTAATGATCATTAGGGTAGCATGTCTGTGTGTGGCATTAAACCAGGAATAGGCGACATGAGGCATCACAGATGGTTAATTATATAGCACTTACTTCATCATAGTTTCTGCATTGCTCTGTTGGTTATATTGCTTTTCTCCTTGATGACACTGTTTTCCCTTTCTTCATTCTTGCTTCCTAGCATTTTATATTGAGTTTCACTGCTACTGTGCCTTAAGAAACTACTCACAACTCTTCTTTCTCTTGTTCTCTTTCTCTTTAAGTCTTTAATATCCTTCTCTTTAAGTGTAATATCTATCACTCTTTGTAGTTAAATAAGCTGTTAACTGATGCTAATTAGCAAAAAAAGAAAAAAAGTTTATTATTGAAAATACTAGCGAAAAGAAGGAAATAAGAATCAAGTTTTAGCTCACCAGTAAAAATTACTATTAACATTTTTATACATTCCTGATCATTCTGCATTTTTGTACATTTGCTATTACTTCTTTATATAAATTGGTTTTAGTTTTACTAAAAGGAAAAATAAAATGCATTCTCCCTTCCTAAATAAAAAAAAAAAATAGGTAAAAAGAGTTTGAAGGTAAAATAATGTATGACATTTCCATAATTAATTACCTTTGGAATTTGAATTTTGGGAGTCAACAGTATTTTTGGACATAGCATTTCTAATCAGTCATGAAGATTTTATGGAAAAACTGGACAAGAAAATAAATGTAGTAAGTTTCATATTAAAATACATGTTTAAATAAAATGAGGGCATTTTCTAATCTTGTATCCAAGTGAATAGTAATTGCCTTAAAGATTATAATAAATGTTTTTATTGGAGACTCAGTGTACATGCAAGCAGTTCATATGTTTGCTACAAGTTAACAAATGTTATAATAAGAAATTTAATTTTTGCACTAACTGCTTTGTTTTTGTTTTCTTGTCTTTAACAAACAAATTATTCTCTTACTGTTTAAGAGGTTAGATGTCCAAATTCAGGGTGCCAGCTGTAGGGGAAGACTTTCTCTTTCTCTGTCACCTCTGGGAAAAGGTCTTTATCTCAGTTTTCCTCTGGGTCTAGGAGGTTTTCAGCATGGGGATCCTGGGTCCAAAGGATGAACTCTGCTCCCAATTCTGCTTTTACAGTGGTAGTGAGATCTCTCCTTCTCTGCTTGCTTCTTTAATCACTTTTACATCTCAAAAGAGATTGACTTAAAATACAGCCTAATGCTATAGATTGTATCCTGCCTCATTAACGTATCTCCCTCTAATCCTGCCTCATTACATCATAGATGTTAGGATTTATAACACATAGGATAATTACATCACCTCATAAAATGGAGGATAACTGTATCTGATCAAAAAATGGAATATAATTATGTCACCTTACAAAATGGAAGATAATTACATAATACTGAAAATCATGGCCTAGCCAAATTGACACATATTATTGAGACACAGTTCAAGCCATAACACTAGGTATTTCATATTAGTGAAATGATACAATATTTGCCCTTTTGTCATTGACTTATTTCAGTCAACATTATATATTCATGGTTTATCTTTGTTGTGCCATGTATCAGGACCCTTTACTCTTGATTGATATAATAATCAGTCAATCACATAATCAGATTGCTGGCCTTGGAAAGGTAAGCATCTCAATGGCCAAGTAGTCTTCCTAAGGTATACACAGAGCAACAGCAAACTCAGGTTACTGCTTTGCCAGGAGAAGCCTGTTAGTCATCCCCTTCTAATAAGCCTTCAAAAGAGCTCAGTCAGTTCTGTATCTCTTGGCAGTATAACTTAAAACATTGTTTTCTGGTGGAACAAAATAAGTAAAACTCCAAATCACTGTTAGCAATAAAGCCAAATAGAATGACCGTACTCCTTTACACCACCTCTCATCTGTCAGTTTGTTGTACTGTAGTGGCTTGAGGGTTACCATCAGGCTGAGGGTTATGCCACTGGTATTTTAAATACTAGCTGGGTGAGCTATAGTTTCAGACTAAGAAAGACTGGGAAGATGGAAGGGGCCATAGATTTCTCAAAGAATTGGCCAGTGAAAACCTTAGAAATAGCAGTGAAACACTGTCTGATATTACTGAAAATATTTTGGAAAATATTTTGAAATATTATGTGATAATAGTGCCAGAAGATGAACCCCTCAGGTCAGAAGGCACTCAAAATATGACTGGGAAAGAGCTGCCTCCTTAAAGTAGAGTTGGCTCTAATGATGTGGATGGAATAAAGTTTTCAGGACCTCCATTTGCTAATGGACATAACTTAAAATGGGAAGAAATAGCTGCAAAAATCCATTAATAATTGGAATATGGGATGTACAAAATTTGAATCGAGGAAAATTGGAAGTTGTCAAAAATGAAATGGAATGCATAAAGATGGCTATCCTAGGCATTAGCACTGGTGGTGTAGTGCCTAAGACATCTGACTGTTAATCAGAAGGCTGGCAGTTCAGACTCACCAGCCACTCCTCAGAAGGAAGACCGAGAAATCTATTTCCATAGAGATACCACCTCGGATACCCAGGTAGGGCTTGCTATGAGTTGGAACTGACTCAATAGCAGTGAGTTTGGTTTTTTGGTTTTTAATGAACTGAAATGGACTGGTTGTGGCCATTTCAAATCAATCATATGCTCTACTATGCTAGAAATGACAAATGAAGAGGAATGGTATGGCATTCATCATCAAAAAGAATATTTCAAAGTCTATCCTGAAGTACAGTACTGTCAATGATAGGATAATATCCATATACCTACAAGGAAGAGCAGTTAATATTACTATTATTCAAATTTATGCACCAACCCCTAAAACTAAAGATAATGAAATGAATGATTTTTACCATCTTCTGCAGTCTGAAATTGAACAAACATGCCATCAAAATGTATTGATTATTACTGGTGATTGGAATGTGAAAGTTGGAAACAAAGAAGAATCATCAGTAGTTGGAAAATATGGCCTTGGTGAAAGAAACGATGCTGGAGATTGCATGAGAGAATTTTGCAAGACCAATGGCTTATTCATTGCAAACACCATTTTTCAACAACATAAACTGTGGCGATATACACAGACCTCACCAGATGGAATACACAGGAATCAGATCGACTATATCTGTGGAAAGAGGTAATGGAGAAGCTCATTATCTTCAGGAGAACAAGCCAGGAGCTGACTTTGGTACAGACCACCAACTGCTCATATGCAAGTTCAGGTTGAGCTGAAGACAATTAAAACAAGTCCATGAGAGCCAAGATATGACCTTGATTATATCCTTCCTGAATTTAGAAACCATCTGAAGAACAGATTTGACTCTTTGAACACCAGTGACCAAACACCAGACCAATTGTGGGATGACATCAAGAACATCATACAAAGAAAGCAAATGGTCATTAAAAAGACAGGAAAGGAAGAGAAGTCCAAAAGGGATGTCAGAAGAGACTCTGACACTTGCTCTTGAATGGAGAGTAGTTAAATCAGATGGAAGGAGTGATGAGATAAAAGAGCTGAACAGAAGATTTCAAAGAGCAGCTCAAGAAGACAAAGTCAATTATTATAATGAAATGTACAAAGACCTGGAGTTAGAAAACCAAAAGGGAA
>NW_006921949.1:86261-87026 GCF_000298275.1 Orycteropus afer afer
TTTGGAGGCTTTAAGTCTGAGTTCAAAGTGCCAGGCTCTAGGGGCTGGGTGAAAGCCCTTCGACCTTGGGCTTCAGCTCTGCCTCTTGCTCCTGGTCCACTGAAGCTAGAGGCCTTTCTTCATTCAGGCAGCTACTGGCTGCTGAGGCTAACAAGCCCAAGGTTGACAAATACAGTGGCACAGTCCCAGTGTTACCAAACCACATGGCAGGCCATTCATTCAAGTCCGTTGTAAGTCCCAAGGTCAGCAGAACATGGCAGGCTGCTGAACAACAACATGGCTACATGCAGGGTCCAAGCATGCCAGAAGCTAGAGACCATTCCCAAAGCTGCTGCTTATATACAGGAAGCAGACCACCTATGCAAAGGCAGCTACTCAGCTGCTCACAGTAGATTCCAGCATGGAGTTGATTACCAGTCTCATCATGGGGAATACTACATCCAGCTGCCCAGCTACTCAACCAAGTTGACACAACTAGCCAAGTTGACACAAAAACATGACCACCACAGACTCTCTGTATTCCATCCATTTTCTTGTGATGCTTCCCTTAGCATCACAAGAAAATGGAAGGAACACACAGAGCCACTGTATAAAAAAGAATTGGTTAATGTTCAGCTATTTCATGAGGTGGTATATGGTCAAGAACCAATGGTATTGAAAGAGGAAGTTGAAGCTGCACTGAAGGAATTGCCAAAATACAAGGCTCCAGGAATTGACAGAATACCCACTGAGATGTTTCGGTGAACAGATGCAAAACTGGAGGCA
>NW_006921949.1:87126-89679 GCF_000298275.1 Orycteropus afer afer
GGAAATTATCAAACAATATCATTAATATCACACACAAGTAAAATTTTGCTGAAGTTAATTCAAAAACGGTTGACAGGGAATTTCCAGAAATTCGAGCTGGATTCAGCAGAGGATGTGGAACAAGGGAAATCATTGCTGATGTCAGATGAATATTGGCTACAAGCATATAATACCAGAAAGGTGTTTACTTCTGTTTTATTTACTATTGAAAGACATTTGAATGTGTGGATCATAACAAATTATGGATAACATAGCAAAGGATGGGAATTCCAGAACCCTTAATTGTGCTCATGAGGAACCTAACCTGTACAAAGCCAAGGAGGCTGTTCACAGCAAACAAGGGGATACTGCATGGTTTAAAATCAGCAATGATGTGCATCAGAGTTGTATCCTTTCATCATACTTATGCAGCCTGTATGATGAACAAATAGTCCAAGAAGCTGTACTATATGAAGAACATGACATTGGGATTGGAGGATGACACAACCTTGCTTGCTGAAAGGGAAGATGACTTCAAGCATTTACTGATGAAGATTGAAGACTACAGTCTGCAGTATGGTTTACACCTCAACATAAAGAAAACAAAAATTCTCACAACTGGACCAATAAGCAGCATCCTGCTAAGTGGAGAAAAGTTTGAAGTCATCAAACTTCAAATAAAATAAAAATTTTTACTTTAAAAATAAAAGTTTATTTTACTTGAATGCATAATCAGTACCCAGGAAAAGGCAGTCAAGAAATCAGGTGTCATATTGTCCTGGGCAAATATGCTGCAAAAGACCTCTTTAAAGTGTTGAAGGGCAAAGATGTCACTTTGAAGGCTAAGGTGTACCTGACCCAAAGTTATGATATTTTTACTTGCCTCATATGCATGTGAAAGCTGGGCAGTGAATAAGGATGACTAAAGAATTGTTTGATGTTGTTGTTGTTAGGTGTTGTCATGTTGGCTTGTACTCATAGTGACCCTTATGTACAACAGAAGGAAACACTGCCCAGTCATGCAGTACCCTCACAATCCTTGCTATACCTGAGCCGGTCATTGCAGCTACCGTGTCAATCCATCTTGTTGAGGATCTTCCCCTTTTTCACTGACCCTCCAGTTTACCAAGCATAATATCCTTCTCCAGGGAATGGTCTCTGGAGAATGGTTTTATGGTGTTGTTGAAGAATGCTGAAAATCCCATGTACTGCTGGATGAGCAAACAATCTGTCCTGGAAGACGTGCAGTTGGAATGCTCCTTGGAATTGAGAATGGCCAGACTTTATCTTACCTACTTCAGTTATGTTTTCAGGAGGGCCCATTCCCTGGAGAAGGATATCATGCTTGGTAAAGTATGCATGGGGAGCTCTGGTAGCATAGTGCCTAAGGCACTTGACTGCTAATCAGAAGGCTGGCGGTTCAAACCCACAAGCCACTCCTCGGAAGGAAGATGGGCCAATCCACTTCCGTAGTGATACTGCCTCGGAAACCCAAGGAGGGGTCACTATGAGTTGGGTCCGACTCAACGGCACATAACAACAACAACAAAGTACGCAAGAGTGGTTAAATTCTAAAGCTCTTGGGGTTGTGGAAGGCTGTGGTCTGCAGTGGTAGCCGTAACTCAGTTTTGAAATGGCGTAACTTTTAGATGCCATTTGGGTTCTTTCTGACCATTAAACTATCATTGTGGCTATGCACAGTCTAGTTCCAGGACAAACCACAGAGGGGTTTGCCTTCAGGAGGAGTATCATTGAAAGTAGATTGTACTCTCCCAAAGAGGTAGGAAACTTGCCTGAGAATGTTCTTTTCTAATGTAAATTAAGGTTGGGGTCTTGGTATTGTTTAGTAGCCACCTTGTGGCTAAGACTCAGGCTGCATGGTCATGAGTTACAGCCTGTCGAGACCACCACCTAGCCAGGTAGTGAAGGCTGAGAATCAATCCTGCAATCCTTTTCTATCTTCAAATCTCAATCATGGTCTTTACCTTACTTCTGTAGTCCCCCCTGTAGCAGAGGTGAATCTTTCTGCTACCAATCATGATTTTGTGATGATTTAAAATCATATGTAATAAGTCATTTGGCCATGACTCAGTGGACTCCATTCAGCTTTCTCATGCTGTTGGTTTCCTTCATCAAGGATTTGTCTTTGTTTTGTCTTTGTTCTTTCCAAGCATTTATGAAAGTGTCTCTATTAAACCTGTATGAATTTGGAATCTCTTTTCCCCTGATACAAGTGGACAGTAAGTGAAAAACGGGAAGACCCTCAACAGGATGGATTAACACAGTGGCTGCAATGATATGCTCAGGTATAGCAAGGATTGTGAGGATAGCAGAGGGCTGGGCAGTGTTTTTTTTGTTCCCTTGTACATAGTGTTTCTGGGAGTCAAACCCAACTAGACAGCACCTAATATCAGCAACAGCTCCCTTATATGTTGGGGGTCAAGTCCTTCTCTGGCCATTTACTTTAAATTTAAAGCAGCATATATTTAAAACAGTATATATCTTTTAAGGGAGCTCTGGTGACATAGTGCCTAAGGCATTTGACTACTAACCAGAAGGCTGGCGGTTCAAACC
>NW_006921949.1:91225-92248 GCF_000298275.1 Orycteropus afer afer
TCTGGGCATCCCTGCGTTGTCTCTCCTCACCTGTAACCCTGGGGCTGAAGGAAGGTTAGGCAGTCTATTTCTGTAGTGATATAGCCTCGGAAACCCAAGGAGGGGTCTCTATGAGTCAGATCCGACTCGACAGCAGTGCATTGCGTTTATATCTTTTAAATGCAGACAAAATAATTTTTGATAGCAAAGAGGGTTAATTTCTTTAAGTTAATGTATCAATTCAGAGTATTTTTGGAGTCCCCTCTGTCTAAAGTATTATTATCCTTGGTTTAAGAATTTAGGGCTGAATTCCTACCATTGATCATTGGTGAATGCTCTAACTAAGTGGCATCATTAGAGGTTTACACAGGATGCAGACCACACTGGGTGATACTGTCAGAAGGGTTTAAACTAGAATGATTGTAAAATTTTTGTGCATTGTTTCAGCAGAATTTTTTTTTTTTAGGGATGTATCTCCATAGATTATGTGGGTGCATCACCCTGGGTTCAGTGGTCTGTGTGCATGTCGTATTCACTATTGGGCTGAGAGCTAGTCCTTGGTAGTGAATTTTATTCCAGGCCCAAAGTGTATCCCAGGGTCATAGTATTGGGGGTCCCACTAGACTCCATCTGACCAATAATTCTGATCATTTTTGTTGTTTTGGCTTTTGTCCCACATTTTTCCTCCCACTGTATCCAGGATCTCCAGTTTTGATCCCTTCCCGAGTGGTTGGTATTGATAGTTGGGCACCATGTAGTTCTTCTGGTCTCGAGGTCCATTATGTCCCATTTCCAAATGCCCTTGGTTTTCTTCACTCTTTTGCAAGGGAAAGTAGTCTTGAGTGGCTTCTAGAGGCTTTTAAGACTCCAGTCACTACTCACCAAAGTAGGTTGTGGAACAAGGTTTTTACATATTTTGTTAGACCAGTTGAGTCTGGTGTCCCACAATACTATGGTCCTGAGTTGGTAGATCCATTGGATCTCTCCCCAACAGTGTCTGGCTATCTGGGAGGGATTGCTCTATGTCTGTCTTCTGTTGTTTCT
>NW_006921949.1:92783-101047 GCF_000298275.1 Orycteropus afer afer
CCTCAGAAACCCAAGGAGGGGTCGCTATGATTTGGAGTCTACTTGACGGCAGTGCACTGCATTGCGTAAAGGGGCTCTGGTGGCATATTGCCTAAGCCATTTGACTGCTAACCAGAATGTTGGTGGTTCAAACCCACCAGCCACTCTGCAGAAGGAAGACTGGGCAATGTACTTCCATAAAGAGTACTACCTTGGAAACCCAGAGGGAGTCGCTATTAGTCGGAATTGACTCGATGGCAGTGAGTTTGATTTTTGGTTCTTAATGACCTCCAGTCAATTACAGTGATGCTTAGAATCACATGGTTTCATCTGCACATGCTACAAGCAATCATTATTGTTTTCATTGCTGCTGATGTTTTTGTAGTCACTGATTTTGTCAAATTTTCTGGTGCTTGAGCTACAGTATTGTAGTAATCAGTATTTGTGAATCTTTATCAATAACTTTTTTTTAGAAGGAAATAGTAATTAAACAGAAAGAAGGAGAAAAATCGAAAGAGGCTTCTTTTCAGTTACTAAGAACGTTGTAAGGTCAAAATTGCATGGTTGGAAGTATCATCTGACCTCCTCTCACTTCACACACACCCAAAAAAATTTTTAAAGAAAGGGAGCTCTGGTGGCATAGTGCCTAAAATATTTGACTACTAACCAGAAGGCTGGTGGTTCAAATCCACAAGCCACTCCTCAGTAGGAAGACTGAGCAATCTACTTCCATAGAGATACTGCCTCAGAAACCCAAGGAGGGGTTGATAAAGGTTGGAACCGATCTAGCTTCACAGAGGGGAAGGAAAACCAGCAGCAGCAGCGCAAGGTAGATTCATATGAGGCATTGGTCAGATATGTCTCCATCCTCCAAATTTTTCACTAATTCTGACACCAACTGTCCCTTCCATGGCACTCTCTCCTTCTTTGTTGGGTTCTATAATTTGTTGTAGTGGCCACACAGAACTCACAAAAAGGACTCACAATTTTGGGGTTTATTAGGGAAGTAACAGGATCAGAAATGACTCAGTATACAGCTCTTCAATCATGACAGTCTCTTCTCAGCCATGAAGTAGGCAGGGGTCTCTGTGTTCCTTGGCCTCCCACCCTCACCCTGAGTGGCCTATTGGGCCATCCCAACCTTTTCCCTGCTCAGGCTAATATTATAAAGCTCATTTGTCTCTGCCATAAGTGCCCAGGGGCCCCCTATTCTGCCAGTAAGCCTCAACTTGAAGATGCTCAGCTCTAGCTCCATGGGTCAAACAAAGCTCCACCAGGCGAGGCCTGAAGGTGATCAGCTTTCTCACTCTGTGGGTTCGGAGTCCATTGTGCTATCTCCTATCAGTTTCCTGGTTCATTTGCCTCTTCTGGTGCCATTTCTCTACTGCTGCTTCTTGCTGTCTCTCGTCTCTTTAGTGCCACAGCTCTCTTTACCTCTTGGGTTGAGGAAGTTCTCAGTTCAGGGACCTCAGGTCCAAAGGATATGCTCTGCTCTCATTTCTTCATCTTGGTGATAGTCAGAACCCCTGCACTAATTGCATTGGGACAAAGTTTCTTCCACCAAAAAATAAAAATAAAACAAGATTGAGAATTAGTATTCTGAGGAAGAAGCTCTAGTGGCATAGTGGTTAAAGGATTTGGCTGCTAACCAGAAAGTTGGTGGTTTGAACTCACCAGCTGTTCCATGTGAGAAAGATGAAGCAGTCTACATCTGTAAGGAATTACTGCTGTGAAAACCTTATGGAGCAATTCTACTCTGTCCTGTAGGGTTGTTCTATATGATATTTCCAATTTTATATGTATTCTGCATTTGCTTCTCATTTACATGTGAAACAACTGAGGTACAAAATGACTGAAGACTTGCCCAATATCCTACTATTTTTTTTCACTGCTGTCGAGTCGGATCCAACTCATAGCAACCCCTTCTTGAGTCAGTATCACTACAGAAGTAGATTGCCCAATCGTCCTTCTGAGAAGTCAGTAGTGGGTTTGAACCGCCAGCCTTCTGGTTAGCAGTCAAATGCCTTAGGCACTACGCTACCAGAGCTCCTATCCTACTGTTGTTGTTATGTTGTTATTTGCTGTCAAGTCGGCCCCGACTCATAGCGACCCCTCCTTGGGTTTCTGAGGCAGTATCACTACAGAAGTAGGATTGCCCAACCTTCCTTCCAAGGAGTGGCTGGTGGGTTTGAAACGCCAGCCTTCTGGTTAGCAGTCAAGTGCCTTAGGCACTATGCTACCAGAGATCCTACTGTTACTGCATGGTAAATCTGTGGTTCCCAATGAAGTCTGTCAGGTTTCAAAGTCACTGGACCTGCTGTTGAAGAGCTCAGTGTAACTGCTTATGTGATTTTGAAGTGATTAAGTGGCATATAACTCAAGCATTAGAGGCATTCAGTAGTTACAGCTGATGCTGAATAGGAAATATAAAAGTAAGGAATCTAGTAAGTCCCTGACAGTTGAGGCGGAAAGTAAGATACAGGGAATTGAGATTGAGAGATATTATAAATTTTATTTTGTTTCATCTCTTATATTTGCCATCTCTGCAATTAACACTGATACCCATTGTCGTTGAGTCATTTTTGATTTATTGTGAACCATATAGGACAGAATAGAGTTACGTCATAGGATTTCCAAGGCTATCATCTTTATGGAAGCAGACTGCCACATCTTTCTCCCATGGAGCTACTGGTGGCTTTGAACCACTGACCTTCCAATTAGCAACCAAGCACTTAGCCACTGCACCACTACGGCACCTTCCAACTAATACCAAACAGTGTAAATTGCAATTCCAGCCTTTGTATCTGGAGATGTTGAATTATTTGAAACTCTAAATTTTTTTTTTAAATCATCTCCAGTGACTGCCTGCCTGCCACTTTTAAGACTTTGGAAATACAGCAAATCGAATTCATGATACCCAAAGGTAAAAATCACAGGTCTCTTTAAATTGATTTCCACATATCAACATATCCTGAATAAACAAAAGCAGTCTTTGTGCAATTGGTGTGCTTTGTGCTTATAGAACATGTAAGTGACAGTAATGATGATGGTAATTGTTAACACCTACTGAGCGCTTCTGTGCCAGGCCCTATTCTTTATAGAACCAAATCATTTAAATAGACCCACCTTTGGGTCAGATTAGCTCATGCAGTTTTGTTAATAGAAACTGTAGTAGATTAGGGGCTTCATGTTTATTAAAGACTAGTGTTTGGTCTTCGGAAAAGGGATTTGATTGTTCTAATTTATTCTCAACAGATTGAAGCTGTCCTTTTTTCAGTACATCTAGGTTTTCTAAGAATTTATTTAACAGCTCTCTATTCATTTATAAATATTTTAAAGCTGTTTATATTTCTAGTTGCTTATAGTTGCATGCACTTGTTATCTTCTATTAAAAAATAATCAAAACTCGAAGAAACTGAAACATACAGTTTATTCAGAGCAGTTATTTATATGCATTTAGGGAGACTATTCTTATTCCAGAAAAAAGCAAATGGTTTGAAGTTTGATATAGATACCATGAAGTTTTGAGAAGAGGAAGGAAAAGAATATATTGTCAGCCATTGGGTAATCTTAGCATGATTGATTGAACTCTGCCCACTCCCCTTTATGGAGATTGACTGATAGGTTACTTCTGGCTCAAACCCACTGCTATCAAGTTGATTCCTACTCGTAGTGATCTTATAGGACAGAATAGAACTGCTCCATAGGGTTTCCAATGCTGTAAATCTTTATGGAAGCAGACTGCCTCATCTTTGTCCTGCAGAGCAATTGATGACTTTGAACCTCTGACTTTTTGGTTAGCAGCCCAGTGCTTTACCACAGCACCACTGGGTCTCCTGATAATAATGATAATAACTAGCCAATATATTCTTGAAGAAAAGTAGCTTTTAATATTTTTTCTCAAGCATTTTTATTTTTTTTTTACCATATGTTTGATTTTGATTGTCTGAGCACTAATAAGGAATTTGCACTTAACATCTTTCTTTAACAATGCAGTAATACTTCTCTAATAGATATATTCTAACCAAGAGTGAAATGGTTAAGGGGGGTATGCCTAAATATACTTCCTGTATATAAAATAAACAAAATAAATAGAAGTTATTTATAATTTAATGAAGTATACTGTTTGAGTTTAAATTATTTCAAACTATATTTCCTCTAATGTATTTTGATGTTTAAATGTAGAAACCAAACTTAATTTGTGTCAATATAGAATGCATAACATGTTTTGGTTTACAACATTTATAGTCTTTATAAATAGTTTATCAAAGAAGGTAGTAGTATCATAGCATTTTATCTCTTGTCCGTATGTGAGCACAAGGTCTGAAACACCATATTAGAGACCTCATTTATCATTTGATGGCAGCTTTCACAAGAAAGGACAATTTCCATTCACATGTTTACCTGACCCTTCAAAACCAAACCAAACGCACTGCCATCAGGTCGGATCTGACTCATAGCGACCCCTCCTTGGGTTTCCAAGGCAGTATCACTACGGAAGTAGATTGCCCAGCCTTCCTTCCAAGGAGTGACTGGTGGGTTTGAACTGCCAGCCTTCTGGTTAACAGTCAAATGCCTTAGGCACTACACCACCAGAGCTCCTACCTGACCCTTATTTGGAGCTAAATAAATATTAAGCAGATTTGGTAAAGGCAGATATTCCTAAAAGGCATTAAAATGCCACTTTTGAGTGAACTACTGTACTACTTTTGATGTTAGTTGCTGATTAGTGGTGCCAGCTCTTGGTGACCTTATGTAGAACAGAACGAAATGTTGCCTGGGCCTGTGCCATCTCCATGTTCTTTGATCGTTTGAGCCCATCTTTGTGGCTGTTATGTTAATCAATCTTGTTGAAGCCTTTCCTTGTTTTCACTGACCAGGTTATTACTTTTAAGAGATATGAAATAATATAACATTCATTATTGATAAAAAATCTAACAACTTGATTTTTAGATATTTTAGATGCTGGATATATGCTGAATGAGCTATCTGACTAAAGATCCAAATGAATAAACTCAGCATTATTTACATCCTTTTTTTGAGGGGTATAAACTCCATCCTCCTGAATACTCAGGTAAAAGAAATAAACCTGACAAAGAATTTTCTTCTCAGACTTACTTTTCTTTTAAAATACTTTCTACAAACTTCTTTATGTATCTTATATTCAAAAATCTTTAAAAGAATGTAGGGTTCTTATCCTATCACCAATTCTATATTTGGCTTTATAAAATTTCAACTTTAGATCATTTCCTGTGTCAGTAAATATTCTTAAGATAAGATCATAATATGTGAATACACAGTGAAATCTCTGAGAGCCAGAACTCAATAGGATTGACTTGTTTTTCTGGTTTTTGAAAGTTTTCCACATTTGATAGGGTGCTGTTTTACCCCTTTTCTATTGCCTGTTTTAGTGAAAAATGTTTGAGTTTTTCTTCTCTGACAGGTTTCTGCCTTATACATGTTCCTGCTTTTTCAGGTTTTACTGTATTAATTCTTTTTTTCACTTAAGCTCTGTTGAAAACTTTGACTGTTGTTTCCAAATTTTGATTATTATAAAGCAGCATCCTTAAATATCAGTCTTTGTGTTTTAAATATCTCTACTGCTTTCCAGCCACTCCTCGGAAGGAAGGTTGGGCAATCTTACTTCCGTAGTGATACTGTCTCGGAAACCCAAGGAGGGGTTGCTATGAGTCAGGGCCGACTCCACGGCACATAACAACAACAACAACAACAAACTGCTTTCCTTGGGCTAAAATCCTAGAAGCAAAATGGTTTACTTCGATACATGTTGCCCAATGTATACCAGAAAAATTTAACTAGTTAACCCTCCCACCAGCCATGTATATGTAGCTATTTTACTGCCTGTTTTAAAACACTGGGTAGCTGTGTAGAGAGTGCTACCTTGCCTGCTATTTGACCACTTCAAGGTATTCTTGCTCTGATCTGGCTAGTTATCTCCAAAGAGCTCTGGTGGCATAGTGCCTAAGGCATTTGACTGCTAACCAGGAGGCTGGTGGTTCAAACCCACCAGCCACTCCTTCAAAGGAAGGCTGGGCAATCTACTTCTGTAGTGATACTGCCTCGGAAAGCCAAGGAGGAGTCGCTATGACTCGGGTTCAACTTGACGGCAGGAAGTTAGTTAGTTAGTTTTAGTTACCTCCCAAAGTCTGTTGTTGTTGTTATGTGCCTAGAGCTAATAAATAGACTCAGGAGCCAAAGCAGAATTCTCTGGTGGCACAGTGCCTAAGGCTTCTAACCAGAAGGCTGGCAGTTCAAACCCACCAGCCACTCCTCAGAAGGAAGGTTGGGCAATCTGCTTCCATAGGGATGCTGCCTCGGAGACCCAAGGAGGGGTTGCTATGAGTTGAATTTGACTCCACGGCAGTGGTTGCGTTTTTTGATTGGTTATCATCTCAGATATAGTATCAGTCAGAGACCTTCAACGTATGATCATTAAAAAAAGAAAAGCCACTTACATAGTGCAAGTACAGGTTCTGTTTTTTAATGTTATACATCTGTTTAAAAAATGAAAACAAAAACTCACTGCCAATAAATTGATTCCAACTCATAGTGACCCCCTTTGGGAGCTCTGGTGCTGCAGAGCCTAAGGCTTCTGACTGCTAACCAGAAGGCTGGCAGTTCAAACCCACTAGCCACTCCTCGGAAGGAAGATAGGGCAATCTACTTCAGAATGATATAGCCTCAGAAACTCAAGGAGGGGTCGCTATGAGTCAGATCTGATTTGATGGCTATGAGAGTTTAGTGAACCCCTTCGGGTTTCTGAGGTGGCAAATCTTTACAGAAGTAGATTGTCCACTCTTCCTTCTGAGGAGCGGCTGGTGGGTTTGAACTGCCAGCCTTCTGGTTAGCAGTCACATACCTTAGGCACTGTGACACCAGAACTCCCTTTAGCACATATTAATCCTTGCAACCACTCCATGAACAACACTCTCAAGACATTTTCCTATATGTTGTTGTTGTTATGTGCCATTGAGTCGGACCCAACTCATAGTGACCCCTCCTTGGGTTTCTGAGGTGGTATCACTACAGAAGTAGATTGCCCAACCTTCCTTCTGAGGAGTGGCTGGTGGGTTTGAACCTCCAGCCTTCTGGTTAGCAGTCAGATGTCTTACCAAACTGTATACATACTGTACTGTAGCCTTTTATTCTTAATAGTATTCTGTAAACATTTTCTCATGTTAGTAACTGTAGAACTCCATCAACTTTTTTTTTTTTTTTTTTGGCCATCTAGAATTTCATTCTGTAGATATATGATAATCTGTTTAACTTTTGTTCCAGTGAGGTTTTCACTGGACTATTCTTTCAGAAGTAGATCACTGGTTCCTTCTTCCTAGTCTGTCTTAGTCTGGAAGCTCCCTTGAAACCTATCCACCATGGATGGTCCTTCCTGCTGGTATTTGTCTTACTGGTAGCATAGCTGCCAGCATCACAGCAACATATAAGCCACTACAGTCTGACAGACTGACAGGTGAGTAGTGGGAAGTGCAGAGGATCTGAAGCATTTACTGATGGAAATCAAAGACTACAACCTTCAGTATGGATTACATCTCATCATAAAAAAAAAAAAGGAAAAACCTCACAACTGGACCAATAAGCAGCATCATGATAAACAGATAAAATACTGACATTATCAAAGATTTCATTTTACTTGGATCCATAATCCACACCCATGGAAACAGCAGTCAGGAAGTAAAACATACTGCGTTGGGCAAATCTGCTACAAAAGACCTCTTTAAAGTGTTAAACAGCAAAGATGTCACTGTGAGGACTAAGGTGCACCTGACACGAGCCATAGTATTTCCAGTAGCCTTGTATGGATGTGAAAAAGCAAGAAAATGAATAAGGATGACAGAAGAAGAATTTATGCAATTGAAATATGATGTAGTGAAGAATATTAAATATACCACAGACTGTCAGAAGAATGAACAAATCTGTCCTGGAAGAAGTACAACCTGAAGTGAGGATGGTGAGACTTCATCTCATGTACTTTAGAAGTGTTATCAGGAGGGACTGTTTTGGTTACCTAGTGCCACTCTGATAGGAATATACCATAAATAGGATGGCTTGAACAAATAGGAGTTTATTCTCTTACAGTTTGGAGGAGTTCAAAGTGCCAGGTTCTAGGGGCTGGGTGAAAGCTTTAAGTCTGAGTTCAGAGTGCCAGGTTCTAGGGGCTGGGTGAAAGCTCTTCAGCCTTGGGCTTCAGCTCTGACTCCTGCTCCCAGCCCACTGAAGTGGAAGGCTTTTCTTCACTCAGACAGCTG
>NW_006921949.1:101517-103120 GCF_000298275.1 Orycteropus afer afer
CATCTATACACATCTCCTTCACTGGGTAGCTCTAATCCCCTTCCTGAGTGGCAATCTTACCCCTTGGCCTGGTGGTCCCAGTTCCTCTCCCTCTTAGCCATGGCAGACCTGCCCCCTCACTCTTGGCCCATCCCACTGGCTCACATGAATGAGCAGCCCCACACTCCAGAACCAAGTTGGTGAAAGTCTGGCTCTTTGAAACGTAAGGGACTGTGGTGGTTCCACCCCCCAGGCCCTGGTCCTATGCTTTAAGGCTGAGGCAGCTCTGCTTCCCATTTCCTTGGTCTTTCAGCTTCTGCTGATTAATGCCGAAGGCAACCCATTCTGGGCAGATATAACCCATTCTGTACATGCACATCTGGTATTGTAATTTTCTCAGGATAAACTCAAAGCAGTAAACATTGCTGGATATGAATTGCTTAACTTCACACTCTTGCTACTTATCCAGTTGCTGCATTGTCATTTTCACCTCAAAGATTCACTTGCCTTTCAGTTCTCCATCCCCAGTTCTTAGCCAAGGTGATTGGCATCTCCTGAGTAAGAGACCCTGAAGTTCTTTATATTCAAATTAGTCTCCCTTTTTCCCCAGTATCAATTATCAGTTGACTTTTTATCATTTTTAAAATTAATTTTATAATGACTGATGCTTTCTGGATGCTTGTTTGATTTGTTTTTGGAGAACTTACCATTGCTTCCCCTACCAGTTAAACATATTTTTTTTCTAAAGAGAAGACACGAGTATTAGTTTTGTCCATGTATTACAGTGCTCCCAACCACATCCCGAGTATAGGCACTTTATAAATAGTATACTTGATACTCAAAAGTGTAGTCCATGGACAGCAGCCATCTTCACTGTACATGGGAGCTTGTGAGAAATCTACCATTTTAGGCCCTATGTTATCTACTGAACCAGAATCTGGATTTTTAAGTTCCCCAAGTGATTCATGGGAGCTCTGGTAGCATAGTGGCTAAGACACTTGCCTGCTAACCAGACAGCTGGCGGTTCAAACCCACCAGCCACTCTTCGGAAGGAAGGTTGGGCAATCCTACTTCCGTAGTGATACTGCCTCGGAAACCCAAGGAGGGGTCGCTATGAGTCGGGTTTGACTCAACGGCACATAACAACAACAACACAAGTGATTCATAGGCCCTTAAGGTCAGAAGCAGTGTTGTAGGCTGTTTTGTTCCTAGCTCTTATAGACAACTCTTTTATACCAGATAGGAATTGCTTTTGCTTTAAGGTTCTTTTTCCTGTGTGCTGGTAAATACTCTCCTTTCTTTGGAAAAGCTTGCTATTTTGTATATGTCTGGTTCAGAACAAGGTTGGAGTCTATTTTATAAGGGCAATTGTCTTTTAAAGTATTGTTCTTCAGTCAAGTTAAAAGCTATTGTATTGATTGTGGCATTTTCGAGCAAGGTGAATTATTAATTTGACTTCATTTGGCAGATAGAAACATTTTAAAGTCATTGATCTTATGAAACATGGTGCCCTCTGTCATGGAGCTCTTCTTTCTCTTAAAGATATGCTAATGTTAATGAATATTTTATAATGTGTTTTCCTGGATGTAAATAAGTAACTATCATCTTTTTAGGGGAAAAAAAA
>NW_006921949.1:103965-105240 GCF_000298275.1 Orycteropus afer afer
GTGGGCTGGGAACAAGAGGCAGAGTTGAAGCCCAAAGGTCAAGGGACTTTCACACAGCCCCTAGAGCCTGGCACTTGGAACTCGGACTTCTAGCCTCCTGAACTGTAGTAGAATAAACTCCTGTTTGTTAAGGCCATCCCATTTGTGGTTTATTCTTATCAGAGCGGCATTAGGTAACCAGAACAATCGGTAAGGCATTTAGCTGCTAACCAGAAAGTTGGTGTTTTGAACCAACCAGCTGCTCTGTAGGAGGAAGATGAAGCAGTCTATTTCTGTAAAGATTTATAACCTTAGAAACCCATTGGAGGTCTCTGTGAGTCAGAATTGATTCTATGGCAGTGGATTTATTGGTATGTATATTCTTGCTGCTCACTATCTGAACTCAAGAACCAAATAAGTTTGAAAAGCAAAGTATACTTGCAGCCTTTGTCCACATAAACCATCAGCATAGTGAATACACATGTTGTTGTTGTTGTTAGGTGCCATTGGGCTGATTCCGATTCATAGCAATTCTGTGTACAACAGAACGAAACACTGCCAGATCTTGAACCACCCTTATAATCCTTGAGCCCATCATTGCAGCCACTGTGTCAATCCATCTTGTTGAAGGTCTTCCCCTTTTACTCTGACCCTCCACTTTACCATGCATGATATCCTTTTCTAGGGACTGGTCCCATTTGACCACATGACCAAAATAGGTGAGACAAAGTCTGGCCATCCTTGCTTCTAAGGAGCATTCCAGCTGTACTTCTTCCAGGATAGATTTGTTTGTTCTTCTGGCAGTCCATGGTGCTTTCAGAATTTTTCACCAACAGCACAATTCAAAAGTATCATTTCTTCTCAGTCTACCTTATTCATTGTCCAGCTTTCACATGCTTATGTGGTGATTGAAAATACCATGGCTTCGGTTAGGCACACCTTAGTCTTCAAAGTGACATCATTGCAGTTTTACACTTTAAAAAGGTCTTTTGCAGCAAGTTTGCCAAGTGCAGTATGATGTCTGATTTCTTGACTGCTGCTTCCATGGGTATTGGTTGTGGATCCAAGTAAAATGAAATCTTTGGCAACTTCAATCTTTTCTCCATTTATTGTGATGCTGCTTATTGGCAGTTGTGAAGATTTTCATTTTCTTTATGTTGAGATGTAATCCATATTGCAGACCATAGTCTTTAATCTTCATCAATAAATGCTTCAAGTCATCCTCACTTTCAGCAAGTAAAGTTGTGTCATCTGCATATCAAAGGTTGTTAATGAGTCTTCCTTCAATCCTGATGC
>NW_006921949.1:105671-107166 GCF_000298275.1 Orycteropus afer afer
TCAGCAAAATTTTACTGGCATGTGATATTAATGATTTTGTTTCATAATTTTCACATTCTGTTGGATCACCTTTCTTTGGCCACAAAAAATGGATCTCTTGCATTTGGTTGGCTGGGTAGGTGTCTTCCAAATTTCCTGCTGTACATGAGTAAGCACCTCCAGGATAGCATCTGTTTGTTGAAACATCTCAATGGGTACTCCATCAGTTCCTGGAGCCTTGTTTATCACTAATTCCTTCAGTGCAGCTTGGACTTCTTCCTTCAATACCATTGGTTATTGATCATATGCTACCTTCTAAAATGATTGGATGTTGACAAATTCTCTTTGGTACAGTGATTCTGTGTATTCCTTACATCTCCTTCTGGTACTTCCTGCATCGTTTAATATTTTGCTCATAGAATCCTTCAATATTGCAATTTGAGGCTGGACTTTTTTTCTTTGATTCTTTTAGCATGAGAAATGTTGAGTGTGTTCTTCTCTTTTGGTTTTCTAATTCCAGTTCTCTGAACATTTCATTATAATGCTTTACTTCATCTTCTCAAACTGCTCTTTGAAATTTAAACAATTCTTTTATTTAAACATTTCTTTTCTTTCACTTTAGCTACTATCCATTCAAGAGCAAGTTTCAGAGTCTCTTCTGGACATTCATTTTGGTCTTCTTGTCTTTTTAATGATCTTTTGCTTTCTTTATTTGTATGTAAATACATGTAGAACTATATACCTAGCAACATTTTCCAGTTTCCTTTCTGTAAAATGTTAACTGATGTTTCCATATTAAAATAAATACAGAAAAACTGAAAAATATCCTTAAAAGAACATAAAAATCCATATTTTAGAGATTCAAAATATAGACCAGAATAGAAATTTCTCCTGATAAATTTTCTTTATTAAAAATATCTGTTAAATTTTGCTTAATCTGGCTGGCAAGATGGCGGACTAGGCAGAAAGACTGCACAGACTCTCTTCAACAAAGAAAAGGGAAACCAATTAACACAAATACAAAAGATAATCCTGGACCCCTGAGCCTTGAAGGGAGGAATATAGAAATGGACTAAACACCAAGTAGCAGAAGAATTTGCATGAAAATTACAAAAAAAGGAGACATACGGAGTTGCGGTCTGGCAGCGATCCTGAGCTATCCTGACAGCACAGACAGCTTGGGGATTCCTGAGTGGTGGTAGGACCTAAGAATTAACCAAAAAAATCAGGCCTGCTAGCCAGGGACTGCACGGAGGACTGTGCATGGTGGCTGGGGAATAAACAGAGAAGATGAAGAGAAAGGCAGCTGAGCTGTGGACTTTTGCCAGTCTGGAGGTTGCTGCCATTTTGAAGGATTAAAAGCAGCTTGACTATTTTGGATATTTAAAGAGACAACACCCTGGCAGATTTCTGGGGTTTGAGAACACGTTCTGTTTTCCAGCTACCCCAAGGACACTCTGGACCCACAAGACTGAAAAGTTTTTTGATGGTTATCCAATTGTAATTTGTGTCTAAC
>NW_006921949.1:112827-116646 GCF_000298275.1 Orycteropus afer afer
GGAGGAAGTGGGAGGGGAGCTGTTGCATTGTGGTAAACTGTGGTCAATGACAAGAGACAAAGTATATGTGAACTCTGCTTTATGGAAAGTGAATTTGCTTTGTAAATCTTCATCCAAATCACAATAATAAAAAAAAAAAATTGCTTAATCTAGCATTTGTAGCACAACTGTATGTGAAAGACAGAAGTGGCAAATACCAAATGATGGGTGTGTATTATGTTTATAATAGAGGCATGATCAGTACAAGCCTCAAGTACTTCATTTGTAAATTGGCTTTTTAATGTTGAACACACTAATATGTCTGTGTACCAGATACATAGTCACAGTTTTACTTTCATAACAGAAACTTGGTGGCAAAAGGTACCTCAAAACTTTTAACCAGTGATTACCACAAAAATTTGGGTTCATTACACCATCCTACCCTAACATTCTGGCCTCTTACTGAGACACCATTGATCACTTGTCCCCTCATGCACTCTGCTGTAGCTACACTTGTCTTGTGTCTGTCCCTTGTGTCCACTAAGCACTTCTGGTTTCTTCTACATGGAAGGTTCTGCCCTCCGATGTACACAGGAATCTCTCACTTCATTTACATCTCTATTCATATGTCATTTCCTTAGAGAGGCCTTATTTGGCTTTTCTATCTAAAATAATGACTGGTCTATGCCAACATATTTTTTGCTTCCTTATTCTGCTTAGTTTTCTTCATAGTGCTTATTGTCACCTAATAAATATTTATTGTTTCTCTGCCCCATTAGACTATAAACTCCACAAGAATAAATCTTTTTGGCTTGGGTTTACTGTCACAGGTTTTCAATTAATGAAAGATAAACATTTTATTAAATATATAGAGATAGATTTCTGTTTGACTCTTTCTCAGTTGTATTTTTTAACGTTGTTATTGTTATGTGCAGTTGAGTCGGACCTGATTAGATACATACTTTTGGAGTTATATCAAATATAGTTGTGGCAGAAACTGTTAGTACACTAACTTAGAGCCCATTTCCAACCTCTTTCCACCTTATCCACCTTTGTGATAAAGGCCTTCCAAAAAACAGCAAAAACAAACAAACCCTAAGGGGTCTAATCACCTTGCCAGACTTCCCTTATAGCCAAAAGTGTCTGTATGGCATAACTGCATAACGAGGAATAAGTAGCCATCTCTTGGGGCCTTCTGAGAAAGCTTTATTTGTGGGCAAAAGGGACAGATTTGGCTGTCCCAGATACTTTGCTCCTCTTCCTGTCTTAAATAAGAACACAATACCTATCAAAGCTGTCTTGCAGCCTGATTTCAGAATTTTTCAATACATGAAAAAAAAAAAAATAAACCCCTATTTGGTTAAGCTACATATAACCAATTATTCTATTTATTGCATTTGAGAGCCTTCCCAACTAATTCAGAAATCTCTGTGAAGAATGTAAGCTCAGTGCCTGTTGCACAATACGTAATTCCTATATTGTAGCCATTATTATTAAATTAATTGAATTTTGAGGAATTAGAGTGGTCAAATTCTAACATCTTTAACAACCAACCAACCTAATGAATTTGGTATTCTTAATTTTCAGGGCTATCCTACATTCTAAATTAAAGAAATAAAAAAATAATAATTTAACTTCCCTACAGCTGCAGTTATAGGAACATAATTTAAGAAGTTGAAAAGTCATTGAGTAGATAATATTTTGAGGTATTAACTGAAGTGTGACCTATGTGTCACCCCTCCTTGCTTTTCCTCCACCATTCAGCCACTAGCTTTCTAGGCATGATTGTCTGCAGGTGGAGGGCAAGTACAGCTTTGTTGTTATTACTCTGTGCCGTGGAATCAGACCTAACTCATAGTGACCCCTCCTTGGGTTTCCAAGGCAGTATCACTACGGAAGTAGATTGCCCCATCTTCCTTCCGAGGAGTGGCTGGTGGGTTTGAACCTCCAGCCTTCTGGTTAGAATACAGCTTAGGGGGAAAAAAAGAAAAAAATCAATCCTTCTGCTTTATTGTTGTTGTTGTTTGTTTGTTTTAATTCTCAGCAGAAACACTAGTTTTGAAAGGAAAAGTATTTGATTTGTAAGATCTTGGGTTTTTGAGAGAAGAAAAGTTTTGAGAGAATCCAAAGATAAAGTCTTTTGGTTAATGATCACTAATGTGGGGGCCAGGAAGACATCTGAAAATTTCCAAAGTCTCCAAAAGGCCAGAAGCATATCTGAGGGTGGGACTGTGGATCTAGAACTATGTGCTCATGGGTGTAGTGACTGGAGGAGGCCCGGGGCACAAGCTTTTGATGTAGATTTTGGAGCACACTAATGAGGACCAGACAAAGGTCAAGGGATCTCAGCAGAGCCGGTATTGACAGAGGACATGCATGGGCAATTGAGCCCCTCTTCCCACCTCAGATGCCCTGATTCAAGGACGCTCTATAGCTCCTCCAGGTTTTCTGAGCAATCTTGAATTACCATCCAAGGAATGGGAGTAGGGAAGGAGATTGTGTGGGGAGGCAGGGGTGGGATCTTAACCTACCTATTTACCAGAAAGAAACTTCAGCTTTAAACTGGAAGCAAATGATTTGCTCTGAAGATTGTTGTCTCAGTCTACACAGAGCAAATGGAAGTTTAAGAGATAATTTATATTTGTTTGCTGGGAAACGTACTTTTTTTTTTTTCACATCTGGATTGAGTGACTTTGAAATTCATATGTGCTAGACTCTAAACATTTATGAAGTCTTGGACTTCCATTCTAAAAGTTGTTTTTTATTAATGCCAAATGTTTAAGACATGTCAGTGGAGATTATATCTCCTGTAGAATATTGTGTGAGAAGTTTGTCAGCTGAACTTTCAATTTCTATTAATTTTTCACATCATTTATATTCCCCTTGTCATTTAAGCATCACAGTTCTATAAACTAGTTGAATAACACCTCTTGAAAGGTATCTTAATTAAAATAATATTTTGAAATTATCACAGATTGGTTTAACTCTTTTAGTTTTTAAGACATAAATAAGGGTTATAATTTGATTCATTGGAAGTTTATTTTGCTACCAAAATATTATTTGGGTTGTCTTTTCAGTCTGTAAAAATAATCTCTGACTGGGGACTCTGCCACTAGCTCTCTCTTTTTGTGTTTCAATTAATCTGTAAACCTAGTAAAGGCAATAGAATTTCGGGAGCTTTATGGATCTGCAAAACTGAAGATCAGTAAGATCTTAGGGTAAAAGATACAGTTAATATTACACTTTTCTCTTTTTACTTTTCTCTTGAAGCTTTAATCTGGAAATGCTTTTATTAAGTGGAGTTCTCTCATTTTAATGCTTACGCTTATCTATTAGAGGTAGGAAAAATTCCAAATTAAAACGATAGAGACATAATCAGCTTTAAGTAAACTTGATACATCAGAGTCTGAATTTATATTGTCTGAAAAAAGGGACAACTTATTTCTTGTGCAGTTATATTTTCCATAGACTTCCTTGAAATAGCAAGAAGTTCTTATGTTGCTGTTTTTGTTAGGTGCTGCTGAGTTGGCTCCAACTCATGGCGACCCCACGTACAACAGCACAAAACACCACCTGGTCCTGCGCCAGCCTCACAGTCCTTGGCTGTACCTGAGCCCATTGTTGCAGCCATTGTGTCAGTCCATCTTATTGAGGGCCTTTCCCTTTTTCGTTGACCCTCCACTTTACTAAGCATGATATCCTTCTCCAGGGAATGGTCCCTTCTGACAACATGACCAAAGTAGGCGAGACGAAGTTTGGCCATTCTCGCTTCTGAGGGGCATTCCGGCTGTACTTCCAGGACAGATCTGTTAGTTCTTCTGGCAGTCTGTGGTACTTTCA
>NW_006921949.1:117106-118107 GCF_000298275.1 Orycteropus afer afer
TGTTATCCCCCTGTATCAAATTGTCCTATGGTTTTCCATTGCTGTATAATAAAATATAAATTTCTTACTCACTTCACCAGGGCCCTACTGATCAGTCCCTTGCATATCTCTTTGATTCCTCCAGCATTACCCTCAATGGTCCTTTCATTTTGGCTATGCCAGCCTTGTTCTTTCTTAAAATTCAGACATTGCCTTTGCTTCTCCCCTATCTCTGCTTGGCTGGCTCCTTCTTGTCATTCATATCAAAGGCTGTCTTTTCAGAGAGGCCTTTCCTGGCACTCAAAAGTCTTACCTGTCCCTATTTAATTTCCTTCATAACACTTAGTTTACATGAAATTATCTTTATTATTATTATTACTACTTTGCTTGTGTATTCTCTCTCACTTCTAATAGTGTGCAAGCCCCATAAGAATGAGAGTTGTTATCTTTTTTTACTTCTCTAACTCTAATATTTAAGGAGTTCTGGTGGCATGGTAGTTAAAGCATTTGGCTGCTAACCAGAAGGTTGGCAGTTGAACCCACCAGCCACTCTGAAGAAAAAAAAATGAGGCAGTCTGCTTTTGTAAAGATTTATAGCCTTGGAAATCCTTTGGGGATAGTTCTACTTGGTCCTATAGGGTCTCTGTAAGTCAGAATTGACTTAATGACAGTGGGTTTGGTTTTTGAAGCCTAGTATTTAGAACTATGTCTAGCATATGTTAGTTGAATGAGTGAGATACAAATATATGACTGAAAAGAAAAATTTAAACAGTGCGTAGGCATCTGACTGCTAACCAGAAGGTTGGTGGTTCAAACCTAACAGCCACTCTATGAAAGGAAGACTGGGCAGTCTACTCCTGTAAAGATTTACCACCTTGGAGACCCAGTGGGGATCGATATGAGTTGGAATCAACTTGATGCCAGTGGGTTTGGTTTTGGTTTTATTATTATTAGGGTTAAATTATGTTTTAAATTTAATTTGTCCTTAACACTACAAGTTTCCCCTCTCTTCTTGGACCTTA
>NW_006921949.1:118782-119752 GCF_000298275.1 Orycteropus afer afer
GCAAGTATCTTAGCCACTATGCTACAGAGCTCCCATTTTATGCCTTAGGGATGTGGAAAAGCCTCTGGCATTCTGCAACATGCTGTGTTACAAAAAAAAAAAAAAGCATTTAGGAGAGTTTGAGCTAATAAGCTTCTCTGTCTCATGCAGGTCCCTTGGTTCTGCTGTCTCTGTGTCTCTGCTAATGAGCTCCAGCATAGAGATCTTGAGTCCAAGGACATCCTCCACTCCTGGGTCTTTCTTGATGGCAATGAGATTCCCTTTTCTGCATCTGGGATGGCTCGGTTTAAGCCTAGTGTGATGGCAAAACTGATCAATCCTCACATTAGGGTTCTATACACCTTATTTGTGCAGTCCCACCCCCACAAGGGTGCTGTGTACCTTATTTACATTACTAACAAGCTGTCCAATTCCCTTGGTAGGCCACAAGCACATTTTCTTAGTTCCACCCAGTCATCTAGTGGATGCCACAAAGACCATTGATAGAAGGGCCACACGAAACGATTCATAAGTTTAGAGTATAGAAGATACCTTTGGGCTGAGATACACATTTGAAAAACATCATCTTACAGGCAGTAACTGATTAGCCACAGGTGACTAGATCTGTGGAAGGAGAGTGAGTGATGTGAAAAGTGGGGGATAAAAGGTCTAGATACATCTTGATGAATACCATCATTAAGGCATAGAATAAGAAAACAGTGCTTGTCAGAGAGTGACTGTTTTGAACTTGAAAATACAGAGAATAGAATACCTTTGGGTGATGACAGACAAGAGAATAGCAATGGGTAGGAGAAGATACCTGAGTAACACATACATGAGTGTGTTAGTGAGGGATTTTTCTTTACTTATTTGTTTTTCTCAGAAGTATAAAAACAATAATCTGAGAGGAATTGAGATGGGACAATGCCAACACCACTTCCTTTCCCTGTGAAGAATGTGGGTACAGGAAGCAGCCTTTCAAGAGGAGGTT
>NW_006921949.1:123022-123614 GCF_000298275.1 Orycteropus afer afer
CCAAATTGACATACAGCTTTAACTATCACAACCCTCAATGAGGTGGATCAACACAGTGTCTGCAGCAATGGGTTCAAGTGTAGCAGGGATTGTGACAATGGTGCAGGACCGGGCAGTGTTGTGTTCTGTTGTATATAGGGTCACTGAATCTGAGAACAAAAACAACAGCTGCTCTCACTAGCACTGGTTTTGCTGTAAATGGGAGCCATGATGCATTGCATGGTAATGTTTCCAAAAGAAAATCTAACAGAGAGGTAACTCAGCAACACTAAGAGATGTGCGATAAATGCAAGATTGGATGCTTCTGCCTATGAGTGGAAGCATGCACTGTTATACAGTAAACTTTTTAGATAGAAAGTACAGTATAGTGCATCAATAAGGCAGTAACATAGGCATTGATTATGACTAATGAGACATGTATTGTAGGCTATCAGTGCACCATGCCATTATACACCTGGCAGCACAGTTGTTTTGTTTACAAGAGAAATGACATACATGTGTTGTGTGCAGGAATCTGTCACATTTGCTATGTCCCACTCTCTGATTTGAGTTTCTGAACTCTTTATAACTTTATGGGACCATGGATATATAT
>NW_006921949.1:127568-129212 GCF_000298275.1 Orycteropus afer afer
ATTATGGGGTTTATTAGGGAAGCACCAGGCTACAATTTGAGTTCAGGAAAAATGCTCAGTCTCTCTCCCCAGCCCGCTGCCTCTCAGCCAAGTCTTTCACAGTCTCTCCCGCAGCAGTACATGTCCCTCGGTGTCTCAGCAATGCGTGTCTCTTGCATCTCTTTCCCAGCAGCACGTGTCTCTTTCAGCAGCATGTCTTCCTCAACCAGCAGTCAGAGAGTTCTGCCTCTAGGAGGCCTCCTTTTGAGCTTGGCAGAGTGGCCAAATCAACCAGTCTTAACAGAATTCTAAGCACCTGAGAGTGAGCCTCCCATAACATTGCATTGTGCCACGCCCAACAGAAATAACCCAGGTGGATAACATTTACAATCAGGAGCTCCTCAGTTGCTCATTCCACCACTGAGTTTACAATGACTTACAGGTAGAAAAGCCATAGTAAGTAATTTACTGCACTACTGAACCAGTAGTAAGGGATCTAAAATTCAAACTTGGGAGCTCTGCTACCATTATTGAAAGTTTTGATCAAGGAGCCAATAGATGAATCCTAATCAAAAGGAGAATAATTGGGGAACAAAACTTTAAATTCATATGGAAAAGTTAAAATGAGGAGAAGTCAGATTGGTACATAAAGCATCATGTGTGGACCTGTTCACTTGTTGGAGTTGGCCACAAGGTGCACTTGCACCTTTTTCACAGCCAGCACAAAAGATAAGTCTCGATGAGTTACCTGCTTCACAGTGTGAGATGGAAACAAATCTGTTGTTCTAGACAAGCACAGTCACTCCAGCTTCTAAAAAGAAGTTTGCTCAATGGATCTTCCAAAAAGAACACAATATATATTGTAACACAGTGCAGTGCAACCACTGCTGTGGAGTTGGATCCAACTCATAGCGACCTCTCCTTGGGTTTCCAAGGCAGTATCACTATGGAAGTAGATTGCCCAACCTTCCTTCTGAGGAGTGGCTGGTGGGTTGAACCGCCAGCCTTCTGGTTAGTAGTAATTGTGCTGTATCTATTAAATAGTCAAATATGTATGAAATAATAATGTTCAGAAACACATTGGCATTTTCATAGTGCCTTAGTCATATGCCATCAGAGCTGTGATATTCTTCCATGAAATCATTCAGTAGGATCTAAATGATTTAATAGTGTTATTCTTCCCTAAGTGATATCCTTTTTTATCTTGGTATCTTTATGCTATTTGACAATAGGATTATGGTACTTCATTGATACTACTTGAGTGTCTTATAGACCAGAAAGCAAAGCTATATTGTTACTGACCTGAGGGCCAATTTTATCCTTATTCACAAGAACCTTTTTTGAATTGCCATTTTATTACATTTGTCAAACAGTTTTCTGCATTTAGATTACTTTTGGCAGTTTTAAATATCAATGGTTGTAAAATGGTACAACTACTGTGGAAAATTGTATGGCACATCCTTAAAAAGTTGGCAATAGAAGTACATTATGATTCAGCAATCCTACTATTAAGTATATATCCTAGAGAAATAAGAAAGAAATGTGACATGAACAGACATATACATGCCCATGTTTATGGCAGCACTACTCAAAATAGCAAAAAGATGAAAATAACCCAAGTGGCCATCAATGGATGAATGGATAAAAAAAGCTATGGTACATACA
>NW_006921949.1:130512-131955 GCF_000298275.1 Orycteropus afer afer
TGAGGGGCTTTCACCCAGCCCCTAGAGCCTGGCACTTTGAACTTGGACTTAAAGCCTCCAAATTGTAAGAATAAACTTCTGTTTGTTAAGGCCATTCCATTTGTGGTTTACTCCTGTCAGAGCAGCACTAGGTAACCAGAACGGCGACCCTATAAGATGGAGTAGAACTGCCCTATAGGGTTTCCAAGGATGTAAATCATTATGAAAGCAGACTGCTTCATCTTTCTCCCACAGAGCAGCTGGTGGGTTCAAACTAGAAACCTTCTGGTTAGCAGCCAGATCCCTTAATGACCATGCTACCAAAATTCATTTTAGTAAAGAGATCAGCTCAATATGATCAAGACAAAAGAAGACACTGGGAGGAGCTCAAGAGTTAAAAGCAACAAAGGTAATTACTATTCCATGCACAATCCTGCAAAAACAGTAATAATAACCTACAGGTGGATACATAGACGTTCAAACTGAGCAGGGGTGGGAAGACGAATGGGACAACACCCATGGCCAGGGGTGGGGGAGGTGAGAAAGAAAGAAATCTCATGTAGTATTCCCCCTGTGATTTTCCTATGAAATGGTAATTTACTAAAGGGTTAAAGCTATTTTAGTCAAATAAATAGGAGGATGAAAGTGGAATATATGTATTCTAAACCTAAATCTAAGCTTAAAATAAGGTAATTATATAAAAATATGTGATATATATCCAAAAGTTAAATAGACATTAGAAAGATAAATATGAATAATAATTCATTCTTTAAGACTACTTTCCTTCCTCTGCAATATCACAGATAAGTAAAAGCAGTCTGTGAGATTCCAGGGCCAGCTATGGTTCTGCACTGTGCTGGATGGCTTAAATACACCAATTTACCTGTACATTGCTCTTTTCATGTTTCAAAATTGAATAGTCAGAGTTAGTGTTCCCACCCTTTGAACCTGTTTGGGTGACTTGTAGAACCTGATCACTCATGGTATAGAATCTAGGCAACGAATGAATAGGAATTTTAAACATGTGGTTTACAAGTAAAAGAGTATTTAATCATGAATAAGGTCTCAAATAATTGTACTGTATCTATTAAATAGTCAAATATGTATGAAATAATAATTTTCAGAAACAGTGGCATTGGTGGAGGACAAACATGCACTTATTTATTTAAAAGACCTTTCTGTGAATTGAAGAGTATTTTCCCATCACATCTTTGATGTACAAAGGTAATTTGGGCCTTGTGTGATTTATTTTCAGCATTAAAACCCTCAAAAAGTCTCATCCAACATTTTTGTTAAGAGCAGGAACTTTTTATTTCCTCGGTAACCTTCTCCAAATTCTCCAGGAGAATGTTTGTAATATATTGACAGTGATGTCTCTGCTCAACCAAAACTCTGACTGCAGAATAAAAATTTCAGGGTATTAGGAAGGTTTCACTTCTTCATACGGATAGTGGTTATTTCTGT
>NW_006921949.1:133707-135655 GCF_000298275.1 Orycteropus afer afer
TTCTGGGATGCTTCCCCAGACTGTGATGGGGTGTTTATATAAAGATTCTCCATTTGATAGAAATTTGAAAAATTCTGAATTCTGAAACACATCTGGCTCTAGGGGTCCTATATGACAAATTGTGGACTTAAAATACACAAGTTACATCTATTTTACCCTTAGAATATGTATTCTTAACCCATGGACCTCTTTGGTAGATTGGTGAAGTCTATAGACATGTTCTCAAAAAATGCTTTATGTGTGTAAAAGAAAATAGAGACATAGACAAGAAAGTAATTATATTGAAAATATTCAAAATATTAAAAATTTGTGATATAGTTATGTATGTGCTTCCTTATTAAGGCTTTAATGACAGGATGTAGCAGTGAGTCTAATAAAGTTGTTGCACTGATGAGTATAAATGGTGTTTGGGATAGCTATGTGAATGTAATATCAAATAATGTAATACTTGGTTTCTTTTGGTGACAGGATCATATATACTGCCAGTACAGCTGAGGTTTTTCTCTTACATCCACCATTGAAGGAAATGCTGAATTTCCATATAGGGAAAATACATATGTAATTCTTTTTCCCATCCAATTTCATCAACCACCTGCATTCTATCCATAGATCTTAGTTTACGAAATCCTGCCCTAGGCCATGGTTATAAAATCTGTCCTTCATAAATTTATTCATCTTCCTTTTTAGTTTCCGGTGTTGATTCATTTAGGTTCACAGGATCATGAAGCTGGAGTTCAAATTGTGCTATTACTTTTGTTGTTGTTGATATGTGCCGTCAAGTCAGACCCAACTCATAGAGACCCCTCCATGGGTTTCTGAGGCAGTATCACTATGGAAGTAGATTGCCCCATCTTCCTTCCAAGGAGTGGCTGGTGACTTTGAACCACCAGTCTTCTGGTTAGCAGTCAAGTGCCTCAGGCACTATGCTACCAGCGCTCCCACTATTACTTTTAGCTAGTATTATTTTGCATTTCATTTTACTTGGATTCACAATCAATGCTTATGGAAGCAGCAGTTAAAAAATTAAATGTCTTACAGCTTTGGGAAAATCTGCTTCAAAAGACCTCCTTAAAGTGTTCAAAAGCAAAGAGGTCACTTTGAAGATTGAGGTGTGTCTGGTCTTTTAATCGATTCATCTACCTATAAAAGTTAGACAGTAAATAAGGAAAACTGAAGAAGAATTGATGGATTTGAATTATGATATTGGTGAAGAGTATTAAATATACCATGGACTGCCAGAAGAATGAACAAATCTGTCTTACAAGTACAGCCAGACTGCTCTTTAGAAGCAAGCATGGTGAAACTTCGTGTTACATACTTTGCATATGTTATCAGTAGGGACCATTCCCTGGAGAAAGACATCGTGCTTGGTAAAATAGAGGGTCAGCGAAAGAGAAGACCCTCCATGAGATGGATTGACACAATGACTACAAAAATGGCTCAAACATAGCAAAAAATTGTGAGAATGTCACAGGACTGGGCAGCATTTCATTTTGTTGTACATAAAGTCTCTATGAGTTGTAACTGTTATATGTAACAACAAATAAATAGATAGATATTATTTGTTGTAAAATTAATTTTACTAAATCTAAGATTATACCCTTCCTTTTTTTTAAAAAAAAAAAACCATTGTGGTTTGTATGAAAGACTACAAAGCAAATTAGTTTCCCATTCAATAATTTATACATATTTTGTTTCATGACATTAAATACAATCCCTTCAAGATAACTTCCTCCCTGGGTTACCTATTTCCGTTCTCTCATCTTTCCTGCCCCTTCCTGCCTTCTGAACTTTGTTTTTGGGCAAATCCTGCCCTTTTGGTCTTGTATGGTTGGTTTTCTGAGAACATATCCCTCACAGGTTAACACCTGTATTGTTCACTTTATAGCCCTGTGTATTCTTTGGCTCATGAGGAACCTGTACCTTGACCAGGAGGCTGTCATTCAAA
>NW_006921949.1:137393-138760 GCF_000298275.1 Orycteropus afer afer
TAATTCCAAAAGAACAAGTACATTCTAATTTCCTTCCAAAGCAAATGACTATCTGCTGTTGCCCATTTCTGTAAGTGCTAGAGATACAATTTTGGTTGAGCCCCTTCTCATCTTATATTTGGACTGCAGCAACAGCTTTAGGAAAGGTGTCCGGCCTTCAGTTGCTCTGAACTTGTATAGTTATATACAGAGCTGCCAGAACAATCTTCCTTAAAGACTCCTTTTGTCACAGAAATCCTTCTCTGAAATCTCTACTGCTTCATAGCACAACATTAAGATCCTCTGTTAAGGAGCTGCGAACCCCCATGTATTTCTTATTACTTCCTCTAATATCCCCACAGTTCACTACATACTTATATCCAAATTACTAATGCCCAGGTCTACAACCTTGTTTATACCATTTTTGTCTCTCCTGTGTCCTTTCTTTCTCTTCTTTAATAGTCTTTTATGTATTACTTCCCTTGAGGAATAATTTAAAATGGCGTTATCTAATGACATATACTGTTAAATTAACTCTATCCTACTTTATTCACTTTTTGGACATGCCTTTACCATTATTATGTTGTCTTCATTTATGTATTTTGCCATTGAAAATTATGACACCTCTTTGTCATAATTTTAAAGAGGAAATGCATGATGGTTTTGTTCTCCCTTCACTTTCCCATGTCATGGACTGTCATTGCCAGCAGCAGCCCACGTGTGGCAAATTTAAGTTACCTGTTCTGTGTTTTCTTGCACCTCATGGAGCATTGCACTCTCTGTTTAGTATTCATATATGCCTAGGTAACAACCTGAGAATTATTTGTTTGTTCATTTTAAGTAGAAGTGAAAATGATTTTCAAGAAGCATTACTAAAGGCCCTGATGTGTTCATTTGAGATAAATTGCTCTTTTAATAAGCCTCTGTTCCTCGAAGCTGTGGGACATCAGAGTAAATCACATATGCCTTTGGAAATTCTGATTAGTGTGCCACAGTTATTCACCTCTGACTTTATTTTTAAACTTCAAAGTTTATTTTTGAAATAAAGCTGATTTTCCCACGGAGTGCCAAAAGTTTTGCCATTATGTGAAGTCATGCCCTACTTTTCAATGCTTAATTTGGAACTTAAAGGTATACATCAATTTTCATTTATTGTAGACATTCATGCAGGAAGAACTGATGGCATTTCACTGCCTGGGTGAAATCCATAGGCCAGGTAAATGCTGCCCATTGCAATGGCATGAAGATAAGAGTTACCTCCTCTCACCTACTCCTTTCCAAAAATAAATAAAATAACATAAAAAGAGAAAAAAATACCCACTTGTCTAGTAGCTCATAAAGAGCTAGTACATTTCACAGAAATCCATGAAGTGGTCTCTGGAATAAAT
>NW_006921949.1:139584-140449 GCF_000298275.1 Orycteropus afer afer
TTTACAGAGCAAATGCATTTCCCTACAGCAGTTCATGCACATTTTGTTTCATAACATTGACTGTAATTCCCCACTGTGTAACAACTGTCTTTCCACTTCTCCCCATAGTTACCTCTTCCTTGTGTCCTTCACTCCCATGCACTCTTGCCCCACTCCCCTAGCTGTCTCCCTGTGCAAACACTGCCCTTCTGTTCTCCCAGGATTGATTGATTGCTCCAAGGAGAGTGTATCTACCTGATGTAAATGTTCACCTCATATGCCTGTCATTTGGTTGGAAGTGAGTTTAGTTCCAGACCTGAAGGGTAACTAGGGGAAATAGTCTCAGGGGTCTCACTAGGATGTATCAGACCAGCAAACCTGGACTTTTTTTTTAAAATGATTTTGAGTTTTTTTCCACATTGTTCTCCCACTCTATCCAGGATCTCTTGCACCGATCTCTACAGAAGTAGATTGCCTTACCTTCCTGTTCTACAAAATTTGGGTATGTCGTGTCATACCACATGACAGTGGTAGCTGGGCACTATCTAGTTCTTATGGTCTTATGGTCTTATAGGCTATGGATCGCATGGTCTGCCAGTCCCTTGGACTAATTGTTTCCATGTCTCTTTGGTTTTCTTCAATCCTCTTTGCTCTGGATGAGGAGAGACCTATCATTGCATCTATATGCCTTCTTACGAGCTTTTAAGATCCCACTCTTTACTCACCAAAGTTGGATGTAGAACAATTTTTTTTGTGTAGTGTGTTATGCCTGTCGAGTTTGATGTCCCCTGAGACCACCATCCTGAGCCTGCAGGTCCAACTACTCACTCCCTCTGGGTAGCTGGCTGTGGCCAAGAAGCCACCACAGCCTTGTCCCTGTCTACTG
>NW_006921949.1:142589-144234 GCF_000298275.1 Orycteropus afer afer
CATGTATCTAATATCCTCATTTTTCTGAAACCACTAGTATAAAGAATATAATATCCCCTAAATCTGAGGCACTGTTTTGGAGAACTGAATTGTTCTACTTTCTGCCTGTTATAGTTACTTATCAAAAAAGCTTGCTTATTCCCTGAGGAGTGGTTAAAACTAGGCCACCACACAGTGGATACAGTAGAGTGAATAAAATATGACTTATCTAAATCACATGTTGCTGAGTATCCTGAAGGGTATAATGTGTTTCAGGTTTATTTCTACTCTTCATAGAACTTTAGTTTTATTTAAAAAATAACATTCTGTAAGTTGGCCATTTAGGGCAGCAATTGTCAGGTTTTTCCTTATGTGACACAAATGAAGGAGGATTTCACACATTTTCTCAGGAGCATTTGCAAGTTTATGCAGTTTCCAAATCTCCAGTTATAACTCTTTTCCTTTTCTCCCAAACAAGACAGAAACTCAGAATGCAAATAGATTTAAAGTATAGGAATAATAACATAGAACAGTCTAGAAATAAAGAATTTTAAAACTAAATTATTTGCAAACATTGGTAATGTATTACACATTTATTATTTTAACATCTTATTCATTCAACAAATATTAATTGAATGGCTGCTATATACCAGGTAAGGTACTAGACACAGAAGTTAAAGTCTGGCAGAAGAGATACATATTAATCAAGCTGTCCTATAGAGATATATAAAATGCTATGATAAATGCTGTGAAGGAAAAAGAAGCCCTGATGGAGAAGTACATACTACCTTGAGAGTATATAAGTGGGGGACCTTCTTTAGATTGAGAAGTCAGGGAAGGATTTCCTGAATTATCATTATGAGATTGAATATCTATATGAGACCAAAATGGCAGCATTTGCCCCAAAACAAAGCTCAGAAGACAGGAAGGGTAGGAAAGAAGAATAAATGGAAACGGGGAACACAGGAAGGAAGTAGGAAGAGTATTGTTACATTGTGGGATTGCAACCAATGTCACAAAACAAAATTTGTGTAAATTGTTGAGTGGAAAATTAATTTCCTCTGTAAACTTTCACCCAAACCACAATAAAAAGTTCAATAATAACTAGATAGAGAGATAAGAGGGCAAAACATTCCAGATAAACAAACTGATGCGTGACTAGGTCTGTACCTTGAAGGATGATGGAGTATTTAAGGAAGTAAAATTTAAACAAAACAAAAACAGGCAAGTTGGAATTCAGAGGGCAGTGGCATGGGTGGTGAGGAATGAATTTGGTGAGGTTACAGTGGGATCATGGTACAAATGTTGGTTCTTAAGCTGGAGAGCAATAGAAGGGCGTTGGAGGTTTTTAAATCATGATGAACATGAGGAGAATGTAAGTTTGAAAAAAAATATTTTGGCAAAGTGTGCAGAAATTACTACTGTTGTTGCTAGGTGCCCTCAAGTCAGTTCCAACTCACAGTGACCCTGTATACAACAGAAAGAAATACTACCTTGGCCTGCACCATCCTCAGAATCTTTGCATGCTTGAGCTCGTCTTCGCAGCTACAGTGTCAAGCCATTTTGCTGATGGTCTTCCTAGTTTCACTGACTCTCTACTTCACCAAGCATATCTTTTTTCCCAGGGACTGGTGCCTTCTGACAGTATGACCAAAGTACATGTGAC
>NW_006921949.1:145184-146383 GCF_000298275.1 Orycteropus afer afer
CACTCAGCTATGCCAGGAGATTTGGAAGACAGCTTCCTGGCCAACTGACTGGAAGAGATCCATATTTGTACCAACTGCAAAGAAAAGTGATCCCACAGAATGTAGAAATTATCAAACAATGTCATTAATATCACACGCAAGTAAAATCTTACTGAAGATAATTCAAAAACAGTTGCAGCAGTATATTGACAGAGAACTTCTGGAACTGCAAGCTGGATTCAGAAGGGGATATGGAGTGAGGGGTGTCATTGCCAATGTCAGATGGATCTTGGCTGAATGCAAAGAATACCAGCAAGATTTTTACTTGTGTTTTATTGACTATGCAAAAGCATTTGATGGCATGGATCGTAACAAATTATGGGCAACATTGAGAAGAATGGGAATTCCAGAACACTTAATTGTGCTCTTGAGGAATCTGTACATAAATCAGGAGGCTGTCGTTCGAACAGAACAAGGGGATACTGCATGCTTTAAAATCAAGAAGGGAGTGCATCAGGTTGTATCTTTTCACCATACTTATTCAATCGTACGCTGAGCAAATAATCCAAGAAACTGGACTATATGAAGAACGTGCCATCAGGATTGGAGGAAGAATCGTTAACTACTTGCGATATGCTGAAGACACAATTTTGCTTACTGAAAGTGAGGATGACTTGAAACATTGATGAAGACTGAAGACTACAGTCTGCAGTATGGATTACACCTCAATATAAAGAAAACAAAAATCCTCGTAACTGTACCAATAAGCAGCATCACAATAAATGGAGAAAAGTTGTCAAAGACTTCATATTACTTGATTATATAGTCAACACCAATGGACACAGCAGTCAGTATATCAGGCCAATATAGCACTGGGCAAATCTGTTGCAAAAGACCTCTTTCAAGTACTGAAGAGCAAAGATGTCCCCTTGAAGACTAAGGTGTGCCTGACATAAGCCATGGTATTTACAATCACCTCATATGCATATGTGAGAGCTGGACAAGGAATAAGGAAGACCAAAGAAGAGTTAATGCTTTTATGCTGTGGTTCTGGCGAAGAATGCTGAAAGTACCATGGACTGCTAAAAGAACTGTGGTAGTTATGTTTGTGTGTCAACTAGGCTAGGCCTGGTTGAGTGGCTGGGCAGTTGGTAGTAGTTATTCCCCATGATGAGACTGGCAGTCAACTCCATGGTAGGATCTACCACAAGCAACTGAGT
>NW_006921949.1:155383-160696 GCF_000298275.1 Orycteropus afer afer
TAATTAATGAAATTTAAAAAGACCTGGAGTTAGAAAACCAAAAGAGAAGAACATGCTCAGTGTTTCTCAAGCTGAAAGAATTGAAGAGGACATGAAGCTTCAAGTTGCAATATTGAAGCATTCTATATGCAAAATGTTGAGTGATGTAGGACACATCAAAAGAAGATGGAAAGAATAAACATAGTCATGGTACTGAAGAGAACTGGTCATTGTTCAGCCATTTCAGGAGGTAGCATATGATCAAGAACCAACCATATTGAAGGAAGAATCTCAAGCTGCACTGAAGTCTGGTGAAAAATAAAGGTCTAGGAATAAACAGAATTCCAATTGATGTATTTCAGTGAACTGACGCAACACTGGAAGTGCTTACTTACCTGTGGCAAGAAATTTGGAAGACAGCTACCTGGCCACCTGACTGGAAGAGATCAACATTTGTGCCCATTCCAAAGAAAGGGGAACCAATACAATGTGGAGATTTTAGAACAATATCATGAATATCACACTGAAGTAAGGTTTTGGTGAAGATAATTCTAAAATGATTGAAATTCAAGTCAAATTGAGAAGGGGACATGAAATGAAGCAGATCATTGGTGGTGTCACATGTTTACCTATGTTTTATTGACTATGCAAAAGCATTCAACTGGATGGATTGTATGAAATTATGAGAAACATTGCCAAGAATGGGAATTCTGGAACCTTTAATTGTACTTACGTGAAAGTTGCACGTAGACCAAGAGGCAGTCATTTGAACAGAAGAAAGGGATGCTGCATGGGTTGAAATTGGGAGAGGTAGGCATCAGGATTGTGTTAGGTCACCATATTCATTCAGTCTGTATGCTGAGCAGATAACCTGAGATGATGGAATATATGAAGAGCAAAATAATTGGTGGAAGACTCATTAACAGATTATAATATGCAGATGATGCATCCATCCTTGCTGGAAATAAAAAGGACTTGAAGCCCTTACTGATGAAGACCAAAGACTACAGCCTTCAGTATGGATTACACTTCTATATAAAGAAAACAAAATTCCTTACAACTGGACCAATAAGCAGCATCATGATAAATGGAGAAAATACTGAAGGTGGCAAGGATTTCATTTTATTTCTACAGTCACTGCCCCTGAAAGCAGCAGTCAGGAAAGCAAACTATGCACTGCACTGGACAAATATGCTGTAAAAATACCTCAAAAAGTGTTAAAAAGCAAAGATACAACTTTGAGAACTAAGCTGAGCTTGACCCAAACATAGTATTTGCATATGCTTCATAAGCATTCAAAAGCTGGACAGTGAATAAAAAAGACCAAAGAAGAACTGATGCCTTTGAATTATGGTGCTGGTGAATAATATTGAGTATATCATTGACTGCCAGAAGAGTGAACAAATCTGTCTTAGAAGAAGTACAGCCAGAATGTGCCTTAGAAGTGAGAATGGCAAGACTTCATCTCAAATCCTTGGGATAAGTTATCAGAAGGACTAGTTCCTGGAGAAGAACATCCTGCTTGGTAAAGTAGAGGATCAGTGAAAAAGAGGAAGTCTCTCAGTGAGATGGATTGACACAGTGGTTACAACAGTGGGCTCAAACATAGCGAAAATTGTGAGGATGGGCACACGATCAGCTAGTGTTTTGTTTTGTTGTAAATAAGGTCACTATAGTCAGAATCAACTTTATGGCACTAACCGCAACAAAAGAAAGTGCATTAAGTGCTTAGTTTTTTGTATTTCTTCAAAAGTGGGTTCTCTCACTCATGTACACCTGCTTAGACTTTTCATTCGCAGGTTTTTTTTTTTTTTCCCCTGACATACTTTGTAATTTTTGACTATGACTTTAGTGGGAGTTGTTTTTGTGTGAGTCTTAGGAACCCTGCATTGCAGAAGCAATCCTGTGGGGACAGTTTTGCATTTGACTTTGTTGTGGTCTTATGGTTTTTACTATTGCAGGACTTAATTTTAATGTTATTTTTCTGTTTGGAGTTTCTGAGCTTCATGGGAAATGTTGATTCAGACATACAGTGCAGGTTTGGTGTGCTGGTATCCTCCTGGTGGCTCCTTTTCTACTCTCTATCCAGAATGGCTGACTTCTATACCATATTGCTCCTACTGAACCACCTTTCTCACTTGCTGCTATACACAGAACTTAGAGTTTCATCTCCCAGCTAGGACTTTCAAAATATGTCAGGTTTTTGAACTTTCGTGTTACATTTTTATTTAATTAGCACTGGAGAGAGGCTTTCTACATTGACTTCATCCTCTATATTGACCAAAAGTCTTTCTATAGTTTATAAAAAAACTTCCAATTGCTTCTTCATTTAGTTACTGGTACGAAAGTTAACATATGTTAGAAATCCAAAACTGTCAAATTTTCAATATGTATTTATGCAAATTTGAGTCATATTGTAAGACTAGGAGTACAGATTCTTATGACAGTACAATGACATTTATAAAAAATTTACATTTTTTAAGAATTAGAAAATAATTCTGTAACATATATATATATATATATGTGTGTGTGTGTGTGTGTGTGTGTGTGTGTATGTTTAAATTAACTTCACATGCCTTTCCTCCATCATTGCTATTTTCTGATAACTTCAATGTTTAAACGTTTTTCATGACATAGTAAGGACTTTGAATCAGCAATATGGAAAATGCAATAGGATTCAATTTAGAGGAAGGTAGGGGTACTTCAGATTTTTTTTAAAGAAGTTGAATGATAATGAAAAGGGGAAGGAATGAACCCTATCAGTCAGATATTCAGGAAATGTGATTTTTAGTATTTTTAATTAAGTTATTATACATAATAAGCACCCAATGGTTATTTGTTGAATGACTGAATTAATGCATTTAATTTCTATTTTGAGCCTTTTTCTATTGGGTGCTAGAAGCTAACTCTTAATCAATACAGGGCAATATTTGTGTCCTCCCCAAAATATGTGTCAACTTGGCTGGGCCATAATTCTCATTGACAGTTATGTAATGATACAATCTGGTGGTTATATAGTGATGTAATCATCCCTCATGTTGTGATCTGATGTGAACATCCCTGATACAATGTAAAGAGGTTAAGGTGAGATAGAACAGTCTTCATCAGGTTACAGCCCTGACCAGATGTAAGAGGAGTTTCCTAGGGATATTGCCTGTATCACCTTTTAACTTACAAGAGAGAAAAGGAGAGAGAAATGAGTAGAGTGAGAGAGAAAGACCTACTAGCACCAAGAAAGAAAAGCAGAGAGTGGATCCCTGCAATGGGAACCTCCTATACCCAGGGGAAGATTGATGCCAAGAGACGTGGAGGTCTTCAAGGAATGCCAGACCTATGGATGCTGAAAGGAGACAAGGACCTTCCTCCTAAACTGTTTGCCAGCACAGAGAGGAAGCCTTCCCCTAGAGCTACCGCCCTGAATTTAGACTTCTAGGCTCCTCAAGTGTGAGAGAACCAATTGCTGTTTGTTAAAGTCATCCACTTGTGGTATTTCTAGCAGTGCATTGTGTTTTTTTGCGTTAGATGACTAAGACATATGTATTGAGAGTAAGAGAATGGAGGTAGGAGGAACAATAAAAAAATCTTCCAAATCTATTGTTTATGCTCTGAATCCTAGGCTTTTGAAAATCAAATGCCAAGAATTTAATAATTTGTTTTTCTTCTACACATTGCTGTGTCATCCATTCCTTGAGGCAGTAAAACATATCTGCTTCTGCCTGAATGGAAAAGAAGGGTCACAGATAACAGAACTGGAAACAAAAAAACACATTGATTAATATAAGGATTTTTTTTTTTTTCCTGCAAAGAAACAAGGAAAAGAAAGGAATAAGGCAAGGAAGGATGCCTAAGAGGCTTAGTAAACAAGAAGAGAGAAAATGAAAAAGCTGCTTTATTCTTTAAAATGTTGTGTGGCATGCCATGCATTTATTTAATGCATCTTGAGCTGGGTGGCAAGTGTAAGTAAGGATGGGCACTGGAGGCTGAAAAAAGGCTTTTGTTACAGATCTGTTTTCTCTTAGAGCATGTGAAGGGAGTGACAGCCCAATAGGAATGGGACTTTTCCTGTGCCTGGAAGTCAGAAACTAAGATCTTCAACTTTTTAAAAACTATCTTCATGAACAATAAAACCATAAAATACAGGCAAACTCATTGCCGTTGACTCAATTCTGACTCATAGCAACTCTATAGGAATGAGTAGAACTGCCCTATAGAGTTTCTAAGGATGTAAATCTTTACAGAAGCAGACTACCATATCTTTCTTCTGTGGGGCAGCTGGTGGTTTCTAACTGCCAATCTTCTGGTAGCATCTGAGCTCTTAACCACTGTGCCACCAGAGTACATTCATGAAGAATCGGAGAATGCAAATCAAAATGGAAATTGAACTGGAGATAAGATTATTTTAAGGCTTACAAGGAAAAAAAAATCGAAGTAATTCATTATAAAAGCCAGTGGGTCCTCCTCTGGTCAAATGAAAATTAGCTCCTGCAGACTTTGCTTTCAGAATGTCCTTGATTCCCAGAGCAACCACTCTCCTTACCCCATGTCTTAATTATTGCTTCTTTCTGCACTCAGCACTCACATTCTTGAAAATCTCTTCTTCATGCTTCCCTCCTGTTTTAAAGAATTAATCCATAAGTTTTACTTGCTTGTTACAGTCACTGCAGTATCCATAGTGCGTAGTTTAACTACAAGGTCTGGAAAGCTTGGAGCACTCAATAAATATTTGTTGATTGCCATGCAAATTAGCAGTGCAGGCAGTCCCTTGGTTATGAACATCCAACTTATGGACTACTCGTACTTGCTTTTAATGTTATATAAATTTGCCTTCATTTTGAAACGACCAAAGCAACCCTTACTTGTAACAAATTCTTCATCACAATCACCTTCACTTGCTGAAAATGCAGATTTTGAACCATTGAAAAGGCTTCAAGCCTTTCTTGCACTAAAGCAAGGCTAAATCAAAACATTATGCATCTGTTCCAACTTAACCCATAAATTCAATTTAAAGACACCCTTAGAAATGGATCTCATTTGTAAGCTAGGGATTGCCTATACTATATTACATTCTGGACCATGATGAGGCTTCTAAGACTGGCAAATAAGGACCGATACTTTAGACTTGGGTGACCCATACAATCTCTGTCACAACTACTCAGTTCTGCCGTAGTAGAACAAAAGCAACCATAAACAATATATAGGCAAATCAGCATTGCTGTGTTCCAATTAAACTGTATTTACAGATACAAATTGCAGGCTGGATTTGGCCCATAAGGTATAGCTTGCTCATACCTGGCCAATAGCAACTAAGCCACCATATCTGTGCAAGGAATAAGG
>NW_006921949.1:161531-165612 GCF_000298275.1 Orycteropus afer afer
GAAACATTTTACAAGGACAGAGTAGTGAAAGGAGATGAGACACCATAGAGGAAATGATAGATGCAAGATGGAACATTATAAGAAGTGAGACTGGCGAAACTGAGTGAAGAGAGAAGATTTCAGAGAACAAGGTCTGAGGAGGCAATTAAAAAAGAAAATTCAAAAAGCTAAAATAAAAAAGCAGATATGAAATGATCATTTTATTTATATAAAATATTTGTGTATCTATGGAAAAAATAGAAAAGATGTATCGATATATACTGACTTACAGAGATATTTTTGTTATGTTACAAAGTGAAAATAACAACAGCAGAGTATTTATGTACATACCTGCTTTTATATTTTGTGTGAGCCAAGATAAGTTATGAAAGGTTCACCAATGTTGCCTCAGGAATGGTTGCCCCTGGAGGGCAGAGAGGTAGAAATGGCTAGTGTAATTTTGGTTGTAAATAACAGAATCATGACTGACAGGAGCTTGACAAGTATGTATATACTTTTCTCATATTAGAAATCTAGAACAGTCAGTTTCTGCAGTCAACGATGCAAATTCTGACTTTTGTCTCTACCTTTCTTCTGTTCTCATGCATATTATCTCATGTCGCAAGATGGGTGACAAATCCAAGTATCATGATCATCATTTTCAAGGAGGTAAAAAAGGGTAGTGTCAGCAACTTTTTCCATTTTCATCAGAGAATCAAACACTTCCTCAGAAACTTTCATTTTTTTTTTTTCCTTATGTCTTATCTGAGTCACCTCTGATTGGAAGAAAGGCTAGCTAAACAACTATTTAGGCTTTCCAGGCTCTGTAATAGAAGATGCAAAGGAGAAGAGGGTTGAGTAGTGTTAACGGTATCTAACCAATAATGTCTGCAACAGTTTGCTTTGCCATTATAAGTCATTATATTGTATTTTTTCATTTCCCATAAACATGTATTATGCTTATAGTTGTAAAATAAAATGACATACACCTGTTCCTCATCTGACAACATGGTTAGGTTCCAATGACCAGGTCATTTTGTGAAAATTGGCATTATGCAAAAATGGAGGATAATTTTTTTCTGTTTTCTGACCATCCATCTAATTTTTAATTTAAAAAAATATGATCATAGAAATAATAACAGTTAAGATTTACTGATGTGCTTATCACTGTGATGAGCCCAGTTATGGATTATTCCTCTGCAGAGGAGAAGTGGGCTGTGAGATTGGAGAGCCCATGGCTTAACTACTTCACCTTCCTTCTGTGTTGGGCCAGATCTTCCTTCAAGGAGCCACTTCAAGGGCTCCACTCTTAACCCTGTGAGCCCTGTAGTCACAGTCTTGGAACCTACTCTGCCTTTTGGGTCTGGCAAGACACTGAGGCTTAGGGCTTCCTGCAAGCAAACTGGCTGCATGTCTGGCCCCACCGACATGGAGGCTTCAAGCCCAGTTTAGCTCACTTTGGGATGTCATTAAACACACATAGATTTCTTCTAAACATCATCTCTGATACCTCTTTCTTTCCTCCTTCTCAGCCCAAAGCAATTTTCAGTGCAGGGCCGCAGGCCATATAGGAGCTGGGAACCCAGAGCAGATGCCCACTGACTCTCTGCTGCCTGTGTGTCCACCTGGAGGCTGTGCCAATGGCTACAGAAGATGCTGGCCCCATGTGGCAACTGCACTCAGTGCTCCCTGCTGGCCAGAGGGAGCAGAGGGTGTGGGGCAGCAGAGCCTTGCTTTTTAGAGGCTTCCTAGAGACCCTCCTTGAGAAGGGAGGACATCATGCCACAGCTATTGCTTCTATCCCTTCCATCTTGTTAGTGTGTGACATAGTAGGATAATAGATTTTCCTACTATTGTCATAAATCTGAAATATCAGATAACAAGATAGTTGATAGATGAGGAGTAGTTGTAAACTGAATTGACCCCACAACTTAGGTTCCAGGCCTAAGAAGTGCCCATTGTTTTCCCTAAGGTATAATTTCAAATTTGTCACTAGCCCAACCATGTGCCCTATTAGCCTAAAAGTGCAAGAATTCTGAGCATTAACATGTCATATGATTAAAGGAAAGATGGAAAAGATAGTAGCTAGACCTGTACTTCTTAACATAATGACTTCATCTAACAGTTAGTAATCGTGGTGTCATCATTTACTTGGACACCTATTTCAAAATTCTCTTACCTGGGACTGGACGAAAGTTTTCTCTGGACTAGAGAAAAAGGGTGAAAATTCCCCTTCCTTCTAAGAGACATAAATAACATTGTATTCCAAATTCCATTTAGAGAGATCTGCCTGGCAGCAGTACACGTTGTGTGTTATAGGAATCGTGAAATTGGAGGAGACTGTTAGGCCCAAGCAAGAGATGAGACCAATCTGAGGCAATAACAATGGCAAGAAAAAAAGCAGAATAAAATATAAGTGTTTTTATTTGCTGATTTACAGAAGCAGATCACTAAGCCTTTCTTCCTAGTTCATCTTACTCTGGAAGTGCCACTGAATCCTGTTCAATATCCTAGCAACATGCAAGACGAGTGACAGATGGGTGGTGGCTACGTATTTGGCTGTGTATTAGGCTGGGAATTAACTCTGGTGTCCAGGTGGAAGGCAAGAATTCTACCGCTGAACTACCCCTGCCACTTATACAAAGATGAACTATCTTTATATATGATGGCAAAATGTAACCAGATGTGATGATAGTAACTTGCATGTACAACAAGTGCTTTTAAAGTAGATTCTTCCCAGTAGCTACTGTCTAGAAATACTAGTTGAGAACTGAAACTCTAAAAAAGCAAGTAATATATTCTTGTGATTATTAGTTTTATCACATGGTCAAGGCACATACATGCTATTTACTTAATATTTTGTACACTGGTTAAGATAGCTCAGTTTCTCTTGATTTTTTTTTTAATTTGTAGAGAAATATTCTGAGAATTTTTTCTCAAATGATCTTGGTTTCTTAGGTTTTTCAGCATATTTTAGAAAATGTCAAGTGTCCAGTCTGTACTCTTTAAAGACCAATTATTTTATATGTGTCTGTGTTCAACTTTATTTCCAATTTCCTTAAATTCCTCAATGTCCTTAAATTTGCCTGGAGCTTCTGTTCTCTAGATTTTCTTAAAAACCTTGAAAGCAATGAAAAATAAAAAAAAAAATCGGTTTTGAACCATAGAAAATAGACTTGATTTCAGAGTTGAGTTCATTATTCAATTTTTACAGAATTTTGGAAGAAAGCTTACATCTTTTGTTACTCTAAATGAGAAGACAGTTAAAGTATTAAGAGTATATTGGTTGCTGGTAATGCAGTATATATTTAGGCATGTTAAAAATGATATTGTACAGAAGAATATCTCCCTATAGCTAATTTTCACTCCTTCAAGCAATGAAAATATTATCATTTTGAGGCATATTCCAAAACAGTGTATGTAATACCATTATAACCATTAGCATATTACTTGGTAATTTGGAGTCATGATTTATAAAAATAGTTATTATTCTATGCCTATAGAGTAATGTCCTCAGTGATTCAAAACAAAATATACTGCCACCTAGATGACCCAACTTATATCAACCCTGTGGGATACAGTAGAACTACCCCATAGAGTTTTGGAAACAACTCTGAGGTTGTAAATCTTCTCAGAAGCAGACTGCCTCATCTTTCTCCTTCAGAGCAGCTGATGGTTTGAACTACCAACCTTTTAGTTAGCAGGTGAATACTTTAACCACTGCACCCCCAGAGCTCCTTCCTCAGTACTTCATGGGTTATTATTATACATACAACAGTAGAGTCATCTAGATGTATGTCCTTAATCCTTATTATTCAATCATAGAAAATATTTCAAAGCATTCCTTTGATCTTGAAATGCCAAACAATCTTTTTTATTGCTGGGCATTGTATTGTAAAACAATATTCATTTAACTCTTCATATCTGTTGTTGTTGTTAAGTGCCATCAAGTCATTTCCGACTCAAAGTGACCCCATGCACAGCAGAACGAAACACTGCCCAATCCCGCGCCAGCCCCACAATCCCTGCTATACTTGAGCCCATCCTCACAGCCACCGTATCAATCCATCTCCTTGAAGGCCTCCCCCTCTTTCGTCGACCC
>NW_006921949.1:170192-171128 GCF_000298275.1 Orycteropus afer afer
TACCATTTAAGGTTTCAGAGGCATGTGTTGATGGTCATTTTATTATCTAGTAAGGCTTCTCTCTATACATGATTAACTTTTTTCATTACCTCTGTTTTCATTTCTAGTTACTATTTCTATTCTAAATCTTTTAAAGTTCCTTTACCTTTTAATATTTTAATTTATCTTCTCAATATTCACCAAAAAAAAAAAAGTCTACTTTTCGTAGGTAGTACCAACCAGTCAACGTATCACTTTTCATTATGGTGGAAATTCTGTGAAATAGGGAGTCAAGTATTAAAACCTGGCTCTTCTGGTTTGATTTTGATAATGACTATGGTTAGTAATGGAAGATGTCATGATTAAATGTATATGGTTATAGCAGTGTACTAATACATTTTATGAAGTAAGAACTTTTTATATTCAAGGATAAAGGGATAGATATAAAAATATAGTAGAAAGTTATAATTTACTATTATTAGTCTGATATAGAAGAATAGTTGTTTCCCAACTTTTATACCATACACCTGTTTTATCACTGTTTTCAAGCATTACCAGTGTCAAATCCACACCATGGAGTCAATTCCGACTCATAGCAATCCCCATAAGGTTTACAAGCCTGTAAATCTTTACTGAAATTACTTCCTCTTCCTCCTGTTCAAACCTTGTGGGTTTGAACCACCAACCTTCTGGTTAGCAGCCAAACGCCTTACACACTGTGCCACCAGAGCTAGTGTATTTATGAAAATTACTACTGGATGTTGCTGAGCTGTTCCTTCGCTCTCGGAAACATTGCCAAATTCTAAGAGTTCCAGAAAACTGGATTCTATATTGTTGGTGGTCTTTTTGTTTTCTCTGTTGTCTGTTCCTTTCAAAATCATCCTTCCAGCCCAGTGTTATATATGCATTGTAAAACAGTGAAGATTCGTTGGTAAATGAAAAAAAAGAAAAAAAAAA
>NW_006921949.1:171488-172962 GCF_000298275.1 Orycteropus afer afer
ATGTAATGACACAAAAGACATGTGATTGGGCTGAAATATACCAACGATCATGAAGATAGTCATATGTGGTAGTTAAGGTTATGTGTCAGCTTGGCTGGGCCTGTTTTTGAGTGACTGGGCAGCTGGATGTAGTTATTTCTTGTAATGAGACTAGTAAGCAACTCCATGGTGGAATCAACTGGAGCAGCTGAGTAGCTGCTTTAGGGATGTCAGGATGTTAGGAAGTGTTGAGAAAAGTCTCTGAGCTTTTTGGTATGCTTGGACCCCGCCTGTGGCCGAGTCTTTATTCAGCAGCCTGCCATGTTGTTTGGTAATCTTGGGACTGTGCCATTTTATTTTTTGACCTTCATTTGTCAGGCTCAGCAGCCAGCATATGTCTGATCTAAGAGAAGCCTCCAGCTTCAGTGAGCCAGGAATAAGAGGGAGAGCTGAAGCCCAAGGTTGAGGGGCTTTCACTCAGCCCTTAGAGCTGGGACTTTGAATTCAGATTTCTAACCCCCTAAACTTTAGGAGACATACATTTCTGGTATGTCTGTTAGAGCAGCCCTAGAGAACCAAAACATCACAGAACTAGGCAACATTTTGTTCTGTTACACATATGGTCACCTTGAGTAGGATCCAACTCATTGGCAACTAAGAACAACTTTTTTTTTTATTGCATATTGGTCATCAGGAGTTAGTATATTAAATCTGAAAAGTAACTTTTTTGTTTTAAAAGACTTACTGGCCATTTCCTCCTTTAGTTTTATGTTAAGCCATGTGTCTTGATATTCAGCAGTGAGCATGATGATGTTTTAAAAATTTTATTGTTGTCATTGATAGTATACACAGCAAGACATACATCAATTCAACAGTTTCTACATGTGCAGTTCAGTGATATCAATTACATTCTTCAAGTTGTGCAAACATTCTCACCTCCTTTTCTGAGTTGTTCCATCCCCATTAATAGAAACTCACTACCACTAAGGTTGCTATTTAATCTTTTGAGTTGCTGTTATCAATTTGATCCCATATAGATAGTTCTTAATAATAACTCTCCAGGCAGACATTTTTTTTTTTCCTAGTTAAGTAAATCAAACAAAACTATTGTTTGATTTTAAGAAGACTTTAGGGAGTACTTTTGGATTACAGTTTAACGATTGTTTCAGGGTAATAGTTTAGGGGTTCATCTGGCTTCCATGGCTCTAAAAAGTCTGAACTCCATGAAAATTTGAAATTCTTTTCTGCATTTTCCTTCCCCTTTTGATAAGGATTATTCTATTGAATCTATGATGAAAATATTCAGTAATCCATCCAGTTCTTCTGGTTTCATTACAGATGTACAACTTATTGCAAGCACTCACAATAATCAGCTGTGCAAACCTAACCCTAATCAATGTAATTTTTCTGTTATTGTACACTGAAACTCAGTGCAGTGTAGTACCTTAGTGTGGCTTTTCTACCCATAAGTCTTTGTAAACTCCAGGGTGGGATA
>NW_006921949.1:180524-190380 GCF_000298275.1 Orycteropus afer afer
CTGCTTCTGTAGTGATACTGCCTTGGAAACCCAAGGAGGGGTCGCTATGAGTCGGGGCCGACTCGACGGCACATAACAACAACAACAACAACAACATGGGTGAAATAGGGAGTTCTGGTGGCATAGTGCCTAAGGCATTTGACTGCTAACCAGAAGGCTTGCAGTTCAAACTCACTGGCCACTCCTTGGAAGGAAGATTGGGCAATCCAGTTCCGAAGTGATACCTCCTCGGAAATCCAAGGAAGAGTGGCTATGAGTCAGATCTGACTAGATGGCAATGAGTTTGAGTTTTTATGGGCAAAATATTGAATGATCCAAGATGCATCAAAAGAAGGTGGAAGGAATACACACAGTCAGTATACCAAAAAGAATTGGTCAGTGTTCAGCTATTTCAAGAGGTAGCATATGCTCTAGAACCAATAGTATTGAAGGAAGAAGGGCAAACTGTTGCTGTTGTTGTTAGTTGCCATTGAGTCATCTCTGACTCATAGTGACCCTGTGTACAACAGAATGAAACAATCTTGGCTATGCTTGAGCCCATCATTGCAGCCACTGTGTCAGCCATCTTGTTGAGGGTATTCCCCTTTTTCTGTGACCCTCTACTTTACCAGGCATGATATCCTTCTCCAGAGAACGGTCCCTTCTGACAACATGATCTAAGTAAATAAGGCAAAGTCGGGCCATTTTCTCTTCCAAGGAGTATTCTGGCTATACTTCTTCCAGGACAGATTTGTTCATTCTTCTGGCAGTCTATGCTATTTTTAGTATTCTTCAACATCATAATTCAAAGGCATCAACTTTTCTTCAGTCTTCCTTATTCATTCTTCAGATTTTACATGCACATGAGACAATTGAAAAGACCATGGCTGGGGTGCTGGTGGTTGTTGTTTGGCGCTGTTGAGTTTTCTCTGACTCATAGTGACCCTGTATACAATAGTATAAAGCATTGCCCAGTCCTGCACCAGCCTCACAATCCTTGCTATACCTCAGCCCATCATTGCAGCCACTGTGTCAATCCATCTCATTGAGGGCCTTCCACTTTTTTGTTGACCCTCCACCTTATCAAGTATGATATCCTTCTCCAAGGAGTGGTGCCTTCTGACAACATGACCAAAGTAGGTCAGATGAGTCTGGCTATTCTCACTTAAAAGGAGCGTTCTGGAAGAATGCTCTTACAGGACCAATTTTTCCATTCTTCTGGCAGTACATGGTACTTTGAGTATTCTTCACCCACACCACAACTCAAAAGCATCAACTCCCATTTAGTCTTCCTTATGCATTGTCTAGCTTTCACATGCATGTGAGGTGATTGAAAATACCATGGCTTGAGTTAGGCGCACCTTAGTTTTCAAAGAGACGTCTTTGCTCTTCAGCAGCTTAAAGAGGACTTTTGCAGCAGATTTTCCAGTGCAGTATGACATCTGATTTCTTGACTGCTGCTTCCACGGGTGTTGATTATAGATCCAAGTAATATGAAATCTTTGACAACTTCCATCTTTTCTCCATTTATCATTATGCTGCACTAAAGCAACTGTTGAAAAACGGGCTCCAGGAATTGATGGAATGCCAATTGAGATGCTTCAACAAATGGATGCAGCACTGCAGGTACTTACTCATTTATGCCAGCTAATTTGTAAGACAGTTACCTGGCCAGCTGACTGGAAGAGATAAATATTTGTGCCCATTTCAAAGAAAGGTTATCCATCAGAATGTGGAAATTATCAAACAGTCATTACTATTATACACGTAAAATTTTGCTGAAGATAATTCAAAAATGGTTGCAGCAGTATATTGGCAGAGAACTTCCAGAAATTCAAGCTAGATTCAGAAGAGGACACAAAATGAGGAATATTACTGCTGATTTTAGATAGATCTTGGCTGAAAGAAAAGAATACGAGAAAGATATTTACCAGTGTTTTGTTTACTGTGCAAAGGCATGTGACTGTGTGTATTGTAATCAATTATGGATAACATTGCAAAGAACAGGAACCCCAAAACACTTACTTGTGTTCATGAGGAACATGAACATAGATAAGAGACTGTAGTTCAAATGGAATTAGGGGACGTTGCATGATTTAGAGGGAGCTCTGGTAGCATAGTGCCTAAGGCACTTGACTGCTAACCAGAAGGCTGGTGGTTCAAACCCACCAGCCACTCCTCTGAAGGAAGATGGAGCAATCTACTTCCATAGTGATACTGCCTTGGAAACCCAAGGATGGGTCATTATGAGTCAGGTCCAACTTGACGGCACATAGCAACAACAGCAGCAGCATGATTTAGAATCAGAAAGCATTGTTTCCTTTCACCATACTTATTCAATCTGTATGCTAAGCAAACAATCTGAGATGCTGGAGTATATGAAGAAGAACTTGACATCAGGATTAGAGGAAGACTCATTAACAACTGCAATATGCAGATAACACAACCTTGCTTGCTGAAAGTGAGGATGACTTGAAGCACTTACTGATGAAGATAAAAGACTATGGTCTTCAGTATGGATTATACCTCAACAAAAAGAAAACAAAAATCCTTACAACTGGACCAATAAGCAGCATCAGGATAAATGGAGAAAAGATTGAAGCTGTCAAGGAATTTGTTTTACTTGGACCCACAGTCAACACCCATGGAAGCATCAGTCAAGAAATCAGAAGTCACATGGCGTGGGTGAATCTGCTGCTAAGTACCTTTAATGTGTTGGAAGAGGAAAGATGTCATTTTGAGGGCTAATGTATGCCTAACCCAAGCCATGGTATTTTCAGTTGCTTCACATGCATGTGAAAGCTGGACCATGAATAAAGAAGACAAAAGAAGAGTTGATGCCTTTCAATTATGGTGTCAGTGAAGAATACTGAAAATACCATGGACTGCCAGAAGAATGAACAAATCTGTCCTGGAAGACGTGCAGCTGGAATATTCGTTAGAAATAAGAATCACCAGACTTGGTCTCACCTACTTTGGTCATGTTGTCAGAGAAGACCATTCCCTAGAGAAGGATATACTACTTGATAAAATAGAGGGTCAGAGAAAAAGGAGAAGACCCTCAACAAGGTGAATTGATGCAGTGACTGCAACAGTGGATTCAAGCGTAACAAGGATTGTGAGGATGATGCAAGACAGGGCAGTATTTCATTCTGTTCTACATAAGGATTGCTTTGTTTACAAAATAAAGGGAAAGGTTTCACATCAAAGAGGGAAATGCAGGAGAATTGTGGAAAATTTACAAGGAATTGTCAAATTCACACTTTTTTAATAATTCTTAGCCAACATAAGGATTTCCTTATCTCCTGATACAGTTTGACTAAAGCACACTATGTATACATTTTGATGAGGGAGTCTTGTGATAGAATGTAGATCCAGTTAATTCTGTTGAAGTACTTGGACTTAAAACTGATTCATTTGGTTAAAAAGAAGAGAAAGTTTAATCAACTGGAATAGGAAGGCTTTGAAATGTAAAACATTTTTTATTGGGCTGGGAGTGTTGTAGGGAGTGATGATGGCTTAGATAAATTCACCTGGTTATTCAAGGAATAGTTAAAATGGAAAGTTTAACAATAAACCATTCTTCATCTAGGTTAATGTAGTTGTTGTTGGTATATGCTCTCGAGTCAGACCCGACTCATAGCGACCCCTCTTTGGGTTGCCGAGGCAGTATCACTACAGAAGTAGATTGCCCAATGTTCCTTCCGGTTAATGTAGTAGTTAAGGTTATGTGTCAACTGGATGGGGGTGTGGTTTGTATAGCTGAGCAGTGGGATACAGTTATTCCCCATGATGAGACTGAATTACTTCCATGGTAGAATCTGCTATGAGCAGCTAAGTAGTTGCCTTCGGGTGTAGCTGGCATCTAGTATACATGGGAACGCTTTGAGGAAGGTCTTTAGAGTTTTGGCACGTTTGGATCCTGCCATAGTCTGTGTCTTCATCTAGTGGCCTGCCATATTGCCTGACAATCTCAGAATTGTTCCTGGACTTGAACCAGTGGTCTGCTGTATTGCATGCTGATCTTGGGATTGTGCCGTTTTACCTGCTGACCTATTAGGTTTGTCAGCCTCAGCAGCCTGTAACTGCCTAAGATAGGACATGCCTCCAGCTCCAGTGGGCCTGGAATAAGAAGCAGGGCTGAAGCCCAGGGTTAAGGAGCCTTCAACAAACCCTGAGGGGTTGTTGTTGTTATGTGCCATTGAGTCTGACCTGACTCATCGCGACCCCTCCTTGGGTTTCTGAGGCAGTATCACTACTGAAGTAGATTGCCCAACCTTCCTTCAGAGGAGTGGCTGGTGGGTTTGAACCACCAGCCTTCTGGTTAGCAGTCAGATGCCTTAGGCACTACGCTACCAGAGCTCCCTGAGGGATGGCACTGTGAATTTGGACTTCTAGCCTCCTAAAATGTAAGGATTGGAGAAAGACTCATTACCAACCTCTACATTATGCAGATAACACAACTTTGCTCTCTGAAAGTGAGGATAACTTGAAATACATACTGACAAAGATTAAACAATATAGTCTGCAATATGGATTACACCTCAATATAAAGAAACAAAAATCCTCACAATAGGACCAATAAGCAGCATCATGATAAATGTAGAAGAGACTGAGGTTGTCAAAGACTTCATTATTACTTGGTTCTACAATCAACACCAATGGAAGCAGCAGTCAAGATATCAGATATCATATAGGGTTGGGGCAAATCTGCTGCAAAGGACCTCTTTTCAAGTGCTGAAGAGCAAAGATGATTCCTTGAAGACTAAGGTGTGCTTGACACAAGTCATGGTATTTTCAGTTGCCTCATATGCATGTGACAGCTGGACAATGTAAAAGGAAGACTGGAGAAGAGTCAGTGCTTTTGAGTTGTAGTGTTGATGAAGAATGCTAAAAGTACCACGGACTTATAAAAGAACTAACAAATCTGTCCTGGAAGTAGTGTAGCTAGAATGCTCCTTGGAAGCGAGAATGGCCAGACTTCATCTCATCTACTTTAGTCATGTTGTAAGAAGGGATCATTCCCTGGAGAAGGATATCATGCTTGGCAAAGTGGAGGGACAACGAAAAAGGGGAAGAACCTCAGTGAGATGATGGATGACACAGCGGCTGCAGTGATGGGCTCAGGTATAGCAAGGATCGTGGGGCTGGCACAGGACTGGTCAGTGTTTCATTCTGCTGTACATGAGGTCACTGTGAGTTGGAGGCAACTCAACAGCACCTAACAACAACAACAAAGTGTAAGAGTATAAATTCCTATTTGTTGCGCCATCCACTTGTGGAATTTCTGTTATGACAGTGCTAGAGAACTAACACAGATAGAAATTCTGTTCTTGTCATCTTTATTTAAACAGTAACACTTTGACAAAGAAAGAGCTGAATGGCTGTTTTTTAGAAAAGTATTCATGAAAATCTTAATGTAGGATGGAGTTTCAATTTAGGTCTGAAGTCACCCTATTCAGATAGGCTAGCACCTTGCTATTTCTAAGGTTCATCACCACAGAGAGAAGGCAGGGAAATGTTTCAGTCACCTCTCATTCCAATGTCCTGCTCCCTTCTCCAAGACTAATTTCCTCTTTCACTCTCACCTTGCACAGAATGGGATTTTTCTTTTTTCCTAAATTACCAGTAACTTGAAGCATTAATATTGAATAGTTTCTACTAAAGATTTAGGGATAACTATTAAGATGAGGGGTAATCAAAAGAACTTTAAATTGAATATTAAAGATATTCTTGAAAGTATTTTAGCTATCCTCATAGGCACATGCATCTTTCTCTGGTCTTGGTCCTCTTCTAGATTGATTAGGCCCACACTTTTGGTCTCTTTCCATAGCTGTCTTATATCTTTTTCCTGTGTCTTCCTAAAGCTCTGCTTTCAACTCTGATATTCCTGGTATTTTATAATGCAGAACAGTTTAGCCCTCTCTTTATCTCATCCTCCCACATTTCTCAACCCTCCAGCCTACTCCTTATTACTGTTTCCATGTAATCAAATGGTCTATTAAGGTGTTTCTTCAAACAGAATCATTTTAAACATTCAATATTGGAGAATCTGGCTCAACCAAAAGGCAGCTTTCAAAATAAGAAAATGTTTTACCTATTATTACATTTTGTTGTTGTTGTTATGTGCCATTGAGTTGTCTCCAACTCATAGTGACCTTACATACAACAGAACGAAACACTGCCCAGTCCTGAGCCAGCCTCACAATCCCTACTATACCTGAGCCCATCACTACAGCCACTGTGTCAGTCCATCTTGTTGAGGACCTTCCCCTCTTTTGTTGACCCTCTACTGTACCAAGCATGACACCCTTCTTCAGAGAATGGTCCCTTCTAACAACATGACCAAAGTAGGTGAGATGAAGTCTGGCCTTTCTCACTTCCAAGGAGTATTCCGGCTGCACTTCTTCCAGGACAGATGTGTTAGTTCTTTTAGCAGTCCACAGTACTTTCAGCATTCTTGGCCAACACTACAACTCAAAAGCATCAACTCTTCTTCAGTCTTCCTTATTCATTGTCCAGCTCTCACATGCATATGAAGCGATTGAAAATGCCATGACTTGTGTCAGGCACAACTTAGTCTTCAAGGAGATATCTTTGCTTTTTAGCACTTGAAAGAAGTCTTTTGCCCAGTGCTGTATATCATCTGATATCTTGACTGCTGCTTCCATTAGTGTTGATTGTAGAACCAAGTAATATGAAGTCTTTGACAACTTCAGTCTTTGCTCCATCTATTGTGATGCTGCTGATTGGTCCACTTGTGAGGATTTTTATTTTCTTTACGTTGAAATGTAATCCATACTGCAGACTGTAGGTTTTAATCTTCATTAATAAATGCTTCAAGTCATCCTCAGTTTCAGCAAGCAAAGTTGTGTTGTCTGCATATCTCAGATTGTTAATGAGCCATTTTCCAATCCTGATGCCACATTCTTCTTCATATAGTCCAGCTTCTCAGATTATTTGCTCAGTATACAGATTGAATGAGTATGGTGAAAGGATACAACCCTGACACACTCCCTTCTTGCTTTCAAGCCATGCAGTATTCCCTTGTTCTGTTCGAATGCCAGACAATTCCAGAACAAGGTCTATGTACATGTCCCTGATGAGCACATTCTGGAATTTCCATTCTTCTCAGTGTTATCCACAATTTGTTATGATCCACACAATTGAATGCCTTTACATAGTCAGTAAAACACAAGTAAACATCTTTCTGTGTTCTTTATTTTCAGCCAAGATCCATCTGTCATCAGCTATGATATCCCTTGTTACACATTAGCATAATATATATGATTGTGTTAAATTATCAAGAAAATATTTCTGGTCCAGATGAGTTATTCATTATCCAGACTGCATAATGAAAACTAACCGTGATCCCATTAACTACGATGAATTGAATTAGATTTATCGTTTTTGTGTTACAAGAAACAAAAACTATATTGCCTTTCACATTTGTTTCTACCAAATAGGGAAAAATTCATCAGATTATATTTTCCCCCATAAATTAAACATTTGATTTTTTAAAAATACTTTGATAGAAAGTACTATAATTGAATTTTGTCACCATATAAGGTTTGGATTAAAATACGACTTTAAGATTATGATGTCTTTATTTTTATTAATGAGTAACACTTAGGAATTTCTTGTGATTTTTAATATTTTATTTAAGATACTGAATGATTCATTTAATGCTATCACTTATCCAAATTATACTTGGTCATGTGCTCTTTATAAACAGAAGTGGGATGTAGTCACATCTACTTTAATAATATATATATAAATAGTTAAAATTCAGCAATCATTAAAACTTCTATAAAAAAATAGTTAAGTTTAATATTCACAAAACTTTTATCAGAGTTTTAAACTGACTGCCTCTGTGTTATTTTTATTCCCTATGTTTTGGTTATGGGAGCTGTGGTAGCATAGTGCCTAAGGCACTTGACTCCTAACCAGAAGGCTGGTGGTTCAAACCCACCAGCCACTCCTCAGAAGGAAGGTTGGGCAATCTACTTCCATAATGATAGCGCCTCGGAAACCCAAGGAGGGGTCACTATGAGTCAGGTCCGACTCGAGGGCACATAACAACACCACAACATGTTTTGGTTAGGAGCTCTGGTGGCACAGTGCCTCAGGCGTTTGACTGCTAACCAGAAGGTTGGCGGTTCAAACCTATCAGCTGCTCTGTCGAAGTAAGGTGGGGCAATCTGCTTCCATAAAAATTTACCGCCTTGGAAACCAGTGGGGGTCACTTGAGTCAGAATCGACTCAATAGCAGTGAATTTGGTTTTGGTTTTGGATATTTTGATGTTTAGCGAAGTTAATAAAACACAAATGTTATTTTACAGTCAAGTAAATATGGAAAGGAAATGTCTCATAGAATTCACAAAAGCCTGACTGCATGAGAATTGATTATAGTTGACATTTAGAAATCCAGCAGATTGGTTGTAGATAGGTATCTGTAGTGGACAATGGTGAATACAGAGACTACAACTAGTTCATAGGACCCTTCCTCATATTTTCCATAGTATGTTACTCTGTAGCTGATTGATTTTCAAGCCCTAACATGATGACAAGTCCTATAAAAACACTAAACATAATTTTTTTTGCTCCAAATTCAGCTACCAAAGAGTGTTTCATCAATTTAAACTCTTACTTGATAGTTCTCTGAAACAAAATTTCATTTTTAAAAGATTATTCTACATTTTGATTTTTGTAATTAGTTTCATTGGATGCCCACAAACCACCATGAAAAACCTCCTGCATCACTGCTATCTGTAAGAGGTTGCTCAGGCTCTCTAACTCCAAGTTTACTGTTCCATTCCCATCTCTTTCATTTTCCATGAATCATTTCATTCATGAAAGATTAAGTTATACAAAGTCTTTTCAAGAGCAAGGCAGGCTGAAGATCAAAATGTGGGGCATAACTGGGTAATTGGAGAGCTACTTCAGAGAGAGCAGCAATACAATTAGGTAGCAACTTCATGGTTCATCCTCACAAAGCAGTTACACCAGGTATTCTGGTTACCTAGTGCCGCTCTGACAGGAATATACCACAAATGGGATGGCATTAACAGGAGTTTATTCTCTTACAGTTCAGGAGGCTAGAAGTCCAAGTTCAAAGTGCCAGGCTCTAGGGGCTGGGTGAAAGCCCCTCGACCTTGGGCTTTAGCTCTGTCTCCAGCTCCCAGCCCACTGAAGCTAGAGACTTTTCTTCACTCAGCTGCTGGCTGCTGAGGCCACCAAGCCCAACGTTGACAAGTAAAAAGGCCAAGTCCCAATATTACCAAATTACACGGCAGGTCATTAATTCAAGTTCATTTCAAGTTCCAAGCTTGGCAGAGCATGGCAGGCTGCTGAACAACAACACGGCTACTTGCAGGGTCCAAGCGTGCCATAAGCTAAAGACCATTCCCAAGACTTCTCCTTATACACAGGAAGCAGACCACATCCAAAAGGCAGCTACTCAGCTGCTTGTGGTAGATCTCACTATGGAGTTGATTGCCATTCTTATCATGGAGAATAACTACCGCCAGCTGCCCAGCCACTCAACCAGGCCCAGCCAACTTGACACACAAACATAACTATCACACCATGTAAGTTTAAAGTTCACTAATCTGTAATTTAAGGAGCTTTAGTGGCACAGTGCCTAAGGCATTTGACTGTTAACCAGAAGGTTGGCAGTTCAAAACCACCAGCCACTCCTAGAAAGGAAGGCGTGGTGGTCTAGTGTGTAAAAATTTACCACCTCAGAAACTCATATGAGTTGGAATCAGCTTGATGGCAGTGGGTTTGGATTTTGGTTAACCTGTTACTTAGAATATTGAGATGTTTCATTGAGAACTTTCTGATTCCTCAAGAAAGACTGTTTAATAAACTTCCT
>NW_006921949.1:191760-193537 GCF_000298275.1 Orycteropus afer afer
AGGGAATGGTCCCTTCTTACAACATGACCAAAATAGGTGAGACGAAGTCTGGCCATTCTTGCTTCCAAGGAGCATTCTGGCTGCACATCTTTCAAGACAGATTTATTAGCTCTTTTAGCAGTCCATGGTACTTTCAGCATTCTTTGCCAACACCACATCTCAAAATCACTGACTCTTCTTCAGTTGTCCTTGTTCATTGTCCAGCTCTTACATGAGTGTGAGGTGATTGAAAATACCATGGCTTGTGTCAGGCTTACCTAGTCTTCAAGGAGACATCTTTGCTCTTCATCACTTGAAAGCAGTCTTTTGCAGCAGATATGCCTAATACTATACGTCATCTGATATCTTGACTGCTGCTTCTATTGATGTTGATTATAGAACCAAGTAATATGAAGTCTTTGACAACTTCAATCTTTCCACCATTTATTGTGATGCTGCTTATTTTATTGGTCCAGTTGTGAGGATTTTTGTTTTCTTTATATTGAGGTGCAATCCATACTGCAAACTGTAGTCTTCATCCTTCATCAGCTTCAAGTCATCCTCACTTTCAGCAAACAAAGTTGTGTCATCAGTGTATCACAGGTGGTTATTGAGGCTCCTTCAATGCTGATGCCATGCTTTTCTTCATATAATCCAGTTTCTCGGATTATTTTTTCAGAATACAGATTGAATAAGTATGGTGAAAAGACACAATGCTGACTGCTGACACACCCCTTTCTTGATTTTAAACCATGCAGTATCCCCTTGTTCTGTTAGAACAACAGCCTCTTGGTCTATGTTACAGGTTCCTCATGAGTACAATTAAGTGTTCTGGAATTTTCTTCTCAATGTTATCCACAATTAGTTATGATCCATAGAATCAAATGCTTTTGCATAGTCAATAAAACACTAGTAAACATCTTTCTGGTATTCTTTGCTGTGAGCCAAGATCTATCTGATATCAGCAATGATGTCCCTCATTCCACATCCTCAGATTGGATGTTGTTGTTGTTATGTGCCGTCGACTCAGATCTGACCCATAGCGACCCCTCCTTGGGTTTCCAAGGCAGTATCCCTGTGGAAGTAGATTGCCCAACCTTCCTTCCGAGGAATGGATAGGCCTGGTAAAAGGATAAAACCTCTCCTGATTTTAATCCATGCAGTATCCCTTTGTTGTGTTCCAATAACTGCTTCTTGGTCTATGTACAATAATTAAGTGTTCTGCAATTTTCATTCTTTGGAGTGTTATCCATAATCATTATGATCCACATAGTTGAATGTCTTTGCATAATCAGTAAAACACAAGTAAATACGTTTTGATATTCTGTGCTTTCAGCCAATATCCATCTGACATCAGCAATGATATCCCTTCTGATTCCACCTTGAATTTCAGGAAGTTCCTTGTGTTTTTGAATAGCATTTTACTTGCATGTGATGCTAATGATGTTGTTTGATCATTTCAATATTCCATTGAATCACCTTTCTTTGAAATAGGCAGGTATATGGATCTCTGGCAGTCATTTTGCCAGGTAGCTGTCTTCCAAATTTCTTAGCATAGATAAGTGAACATTGCACCCATTTGTTTAAATAACTCAATTGATATTTTGTCATTTCCTTGACCTTTGTTTTATGCCAGTGCTTTTAGAGCAGGTTGGATTTCTTCCCTCACTACCGTTGGTTTTTGATCATATGCTACCTCATGAAATGGTTTACTGTCAACCAATTCTTTTTTGTACAGTGAATCTATGTATTCCTTCTATCTTCTTTTTATGCTTTTTGCATTGTTCAATATTTTGCT
>NW_006921949.1:194277-196446 GCF_000298275.1 Orycteropus afer afer
TCCACATTGTTCTGCCACTCTATCCAGGACATCCTACATAGATCCCCCTCTAAGTGGTTGACAGTGGTAGCCAGGCACTATCTAGTTCTTCTGGTTTTATAGTCATATAGGCTAAGGATTACATGCTATACCAGTCCCTTGAACTAATTGTTTCCATGCGTTTTTTGTTTTCTTCATCTACTTTGCTCTGGACGAGGAGAGACCCATTGTTGCATCTAGATGGCCACTTGCAAGCTTTTATGATCTCAGTCACTGCTCACCAAAGTAGGATGTGGAACAGTGTTTTTGTGTAGTATGTTATGCCAATTGAGCTTGATGTCCCCTGAAACCATGGTCCTGAGCCCACAGGTCCAACTACTCACTCCCTCCAGCTAGCTGGCTGTGACCACAACCTTGTCCCTTGTTTACTTTACTGTATACCTGGAAGTTCTTACAGAACATACAGATACACTCGTACCAACATTGTCTGCCAACTCTATACATGATCATGGTCACACTCCCCCCTGTATAGACATACCTGATCATTTAGCCTGTCCACCCATATATCCACCCATAGATGAATGTTTGCCATCACTGACAAGCAGTACTGTATGTACAAAAGGGTTCATCTTTGTTGTCTGTACCTCCCATGCACCTCTCTATGTCTTCCTGTTTCTCAATCCCACTGTGTTAATCACTCACATTTGGTCCATTGCCCTTCCCTTCACCCAAATCAATAGTTGTCTCTCCCTGTCTAGCAGTGTTCCCTCCCCTCCCTGCCCATTCCCAGTAACCAACAAAGAAAGTTTCCTTCCATATATAAACCTTTCTTTGACTTTTTACAACAACAGATTGATACAGTATTTGTCCTTCTGTGATTGACTTATTTCACTCAGCATAATGTCCTCCAAGTTCATTCATGTTACGTGGCATTTTGCAAATTCTGGGTTATTTTTTAGAGTTGCATAGTATACCATTGTGTGTCTGTACCATAGTTTGGTTATCCATTCTTCTGTTGATGGAGACCTAGATTGTTCCCATCCTTTTTCTCTTGTAAATAGTGCTGTGATGAGCATGGGTGTGCATGTATCTGTTCTTGTCCTGGCTCTCACTTCTTTAGGATATATACATAGTAATGGAATTGCTGAGTCAAATGGTATGTCTAATTCCAAATTTTTAAGGAATCTCCATAGTGATTCCATAGTGGTTGTATTATTTGACAGTCCCACCTGCAGCGTATGAGAGTCCCAATCTCTCCACATCCTCACCAGCATTTGTTACTTTCCATCTTGTTGAACTTTGCTACTAGTGCTGGGGCAAGATGGTATCTCTTTGTTGTTTTGATTTGCATCTCTCTAATGGCTAATGATCATGAACATTTCTTCTTCATGAGTTTGATGGCCACCTGAATATCCTCTTTGGTGAAGTGTCTATTCATGTCTTCTGCCCATGTTTTAATTGGATTATTTGTCTTTTTGTTGTTGAGGTGTTGGAGTTTTCTATAAATTTTAGAAATAAGTCCCATGTCAGATATGTCTTTGGAAAATATTTTTCCCAATGTGTAGGTTCAATTTTCACTCTTTTGGAGAAGTCTTTTGAAGCACATAAAAATTTAATTTTTAGAAGGTCCCATTTATCTAGTTTATCTTCTGCTGTTTGTGCATTTTGGGTTATGCTTGATAGACTATTTATGCCATTTACCTCTATTTTTTCCTTGAAGAAGGTTACTGTTTTAAGTTTCGCAGTTAAGTCTTTGACCCATCTAGAGTTAGTTTTTATGTATGGTGTGAGGTACAGATCTTGTTTCATTTTTCTGTAAATGGATATCCAGTTTTGCCAGCATGATTTGTTAAACAGACAAGCTCTTCTCCATTTAATGGATTTCAGCCCTTTATGTCAATGGATCTATTTCTTGGTTCTCAATTCTATTCCTTTGGTCTCTGTGTCTGCTGTTGTACCAATATCAGGCAGTTTTGACTACTGTGGCCATATAGTAGTTTTTGAGATCCAGGGGTATGAGACCTCCTACTTTGTTTTTCTTCTTCAAAAGTGCTTTGCTTTTCTGAGGTCCCTTTCCTTTCCATATAAAGTTGGTGGTTGTTTTTTCCATATCTGTAAAGAATATTGATGGGATCTGGATTGGGATTGCATTTAATGTATAGAATACTTTGGGTAAAATTGACATTTCAC
>NW_006921949.1:200615-204507 GCF_000298275.1 Orycteropus afer afer
GAAGAAGAAATAATAGTAATAAGAAGGATGGAAAAAAAGAATGTATTTTTTTAAATAGACCAAAACAAACAAAAATTGGGGCAGGGCAGGGTACCCAAACTCTGTCAGAGCACACAGACTGGGGTGGAATTCCTGTCATCTCAGAAGGTGGCTGGGAGTGAGGGATGGTCACACCTCCATTCACCAAGAGTATGTGGGGTATAAGAGTAACAAGGGTATTATGACACCTTTCTAGTCCTCCGTATCTGGTGTGTCCTTGCTGTCCTTGGCAAGTGAAACCTATTCTTAGGTCCCTGGAATCTGAGAGAACAGTGTCGTTTTAAATATCCTGCATGATCGAACCACTTGTAAACATTGAAAATGGTTACACCTTCTGGACAGCCAAAGGTCCACAGCTCAGTTTTTCTCCTTTGCCGCTTCTCGTTTATTTACCATCCACCAATACAGTCCTCCATGCAGCCCCTGGCTAGCAGGGCCGATTTTTAGATTAATTCTTAGGTCCTAACAGCACTTGGTAATAACCAATCTGTCCATGCCATTAGTATCGCTGAGGGTCCGAATCTTCATATGTTTCCCTTTTTGCTGTTTTTATGCAGGTTCTTCTACTAGTTGGAGTTTAGTCCATTTCTATATCCTTCCTTTCAAAGCCCAGAATTTTCTTCTGTATCTGTGTTAATTGGTTTCTCTTTTCTTTGTTGTAGAGGGTCTGAGTAGATTGTCTGCCTATTCTGCCATCTTACCAGAACTTTCTTTTCTGTCTTTTTAATTACTTTTTGCTTTCTTCATGTCTGATGTCCTTGATGTCATCCCACAACTTATCTGGTCTTCAGTCATTAGTGTTCAGTGCATCAAATCTATTCTTGAGATGGTCTCAAATTTTAGTTAGTTTATGCTCAAAGTTGTACTTTGATTGTCATTGACTTGTTTTAATTTTCTTTGGCTTCAAGTCAAAGTTACATATGAGCAATTGAAGGTCTGTTCCACATTTGGCCCTGGCCTTGTTCTGACTGATATTGAACTTCTCTATTGTCTTTTTCCACAAATATAATTTGATTCCTGTGTTTTCCATTTTACCAGCTCCACATGTGTGTGACCTTTTAGATCACAGTAGTGTGATCTGTAAAGACTGAATAAAGCATACTCATAGGACACCTGTTCCTATGAACAAAACACAGTGAATATGTACTTTAATATCTCAGGGGCCAACAGTCACATCAGATCCATAAGTTCACAGATACAATGGTAAGGATGAGACAAAATAGGTATTTAAGAAAACAGTGGTGTCTTGATCTAAGGAAACCTCTAAAATTTTTAAAAAATCAGGTGGCATGTGGACATGGAATAAATTACAAACATACATATATTACAGAAGTTTGGGGAACATTTCTTTAAGTAATGTTACTCTATTATTTTCATTTTGTATAAAGTATATATTTGTTTAGGTGAATGCTTGAGAATTAATACACTAGAAGATAATTAGGAAAGAAGAAAAAGGGAGATGTAGATAGGAAGGCAAAAGGATTCAATGGAGCAGAAAAACAGAAGTTCGTTTCAACAGCAAACATTTATTACCAGCCTATCATATACAAAGCACTCTGCCAGAAGCAGAAATTATGATTTAGTCCCTTATAGCCTCAAGATGCTTTATAATCTAGTAAGAAAGATAAATAGTGCAATTGAATTAGGTAAACTCCCAAATCTCAGTGGTTTAAGACAACAAAATTGTATTTCCTGCTCACATAAAGTCTAAAATGAGTGTTCTTGACCCAAGGGTGGCTCTCACCCTTCCCAGTGTGTGATCTAGGACCCAGACTACTTTTATCATCTTTTCCTTTCATCTTCATCATGTGGCTTCTGGGGTTCTATGCTCATCTCCATTGAGCTGAAGATGGAAAGAGAATGGAGAATGTCATGTGAAGGTTCTTTATGGTCCTGGCCTTGGAGAGTTATACTTCACTTCCACTCAGAACTCGATCACATAGCCACACCCAACTGTACGGGAGGCTGAGAAATACAATCTAACTGAGAGTCCAGGTAGAAGAAAGAAAGAGTTGGATGATCAGTCACTATCTACCGTAGTCTGCCTTTCTCATCACTAAATACCTGTTTCACCCTTCTTTTCATACATAGGAATATGTATCTCCACTAGATAAGGAGCTATCCCAGACTCCCATGCAATCACTGCTTCCACCTCTAAGTCCAGGATCTCTAAGGGACAGATATGTAGTCCTTTCATTCAGTCTGTATGTATCTCCTTGTGGTCCAGCAAACCATGAACAGGTTATCTAGCCCCAACCCAACCAAAACACACGCTTGTACACCCAACTTACAATAATAGAGCTAGAATATGATAAACGCTCCAATTCAGAAAAGAAAAGAATGAGAGGTAATCTAAGCAGGAGTTGTGAAGTCCCTTTGTCCTGGCAGTGGAGAAGTTCATTAATTAGGCTCTGCTTTTTGGGAGAAATTATTTTGCCCACTTTTCTCTACAGTGGTCAATTTTGTCTTCTGGGTGATTCCTTTCCACCAGAGCCACATATGAAGTAGGAGTAAATGGATTTATCCTCTTTAGGAACATTTTTTGTAGGTGTAAAAATAGTCAGTATAAGCAATTTAATATGGTTTCATGAAAGTCGATATGCATTATTACTCTGATTCTTTCTAATCACTTCTGGAGCTATAGACTAAATAGGGACATTATTTGCCTTTTATGTTATTATAGGTGACAGTGTTACAATATATTATGTCTTTGTATAATATGGGTCTTCATTTTCTTAGCCTTTATTTGTAGTTTCTTCACTGTCTTCTATGTGACTGCTAAACCAGTACCTTATATTTTATATTTTTGTTATAGCAGTAAAATTATTTGAGGTAACAGAGTCTGTATTATGTACACTAGCTGATATTACCAATAAATAGCATATCTTGATAATATATATTTTTCATTTAATAAATCTTAATTTATAATTCATGTGGAGTTTGTATCAGCACTCAGTTATTTTCCAAGTAATAATTCAGGAATCCACATTTGCTCCATCTTGTAGTTTTGCCATCTTTCAATACGTGGCTTCTTTTACCACTGTCATCTGCATCAACCTGAAGGGGAAAGAGTATGGAAGATTGCCAGTGAGAGATTTTATGTGGGCTACCTAACTTCTGTCTACATTTCGTTGGTTAGAACTCAGTTACATCAATCACATACCACTTTTTGCCACACCTAACTGAGGGGAGTCTGAAATGCAGTCATCTAAGGGGTGGCTAAAGAATAGAAAACGTATTTGATGGCTACTTTTAAGTTATCAATTGAATTTTAATGGGCTTTAATCACTTTGGACTTAAAAATACAAAGAAAATTTTATAATTAAAATTATAGATACTTTATTGTTCTGAAAAATGCAAAACATTAACCTGACTTTTGGTCATGGGAAACACTCTTCTGTCCTTAAATACATTACAAACAATGTCATTCAAACTAAATACCAAGCAAAAAACAAAAGCCATAGGTTTTTTGCATCAAACCTTGAAATTTAAACCATCAAACATTTACTTTTTGCATTATATGTATTAAAGTACAGCTTCCAGTCTTTGAAACAGAAGGGGAGCTATGGTTTCCTGTCCCCAAATAGCTCACGAAACATATGGGAATGTACCTGTTCTTGAACTAGACCATAAGCCCAAAATTCTTAAAGTGGCCTATAAATTGTGTTCTCCCTTTTTCCTGATTTATCTTTATTTAACTAATTATTTATTCTCTTTCTCAATGACACCAACTCCTTTCTATCTTGGGGACTTTGGTGTAAGCTTTCCCTCTGCCTGAAATGCTCTTTCCCTTATCTTTCCCTGGATAATTCCTACACACTATTCAGATTTGATGTAATCAGATTTATAATAA
>NW_006921949.1:208905-209794 GCF_000298275.1 Orycteropus afer afer
TTCTGTATCCTTCCCTTCAAGGCTCAGGGGTCCACGATTATCTTCTGTGTCTGTGTTAAGTGGTTTCCCTTTTCTTTGTTGAAGAGGGTCTGTGCAATCCTTCTGCCTAGTCCGCCATCTTGCCCTCTTTTTTCTTTTTTAAAACCTCTCCAGCATCTATTCCTGCCATCTTATGCAAACATTTTCTTGACTTTCCATTGGGAAATTAACCCTTCCTCACTTGCAGTCATAGTAGGGTGTGCTCTGATTGGCTTATGTATTCAATGTCTATCATTTCCATAGTGATTTGTCTAAGGATAGGCAAAAATGACCTTCTTCAGGCCGATGAAAGAGAATTAATATCAGAGTTAATACACGTGCTATTGGATGAGACCATTTCTCATTTCCTGGAAATGTGGTGGCAAAAGTATGTGAGACTTTTGGCTGCCAGACCCATTTGTGAGCACAAGGAAGAGAGAGAGTCTTCTGGGGCCAAACCTTTGAGGCCAGAGTAAAACTCTTCACAGATAGCAGAGCCAAGAAAATGAAGGGCGTCTGTTGAGCTGTTGAATTGGTTCTTGCCTGAAGATAGATAGATAAATTCTGCTTTGAGTTGGATTTTCTTTCATTGTAACAAATAGATTTTTAACAAGATCCCAGCTTGATTGCTGCTTCCTGAAAGAAACATTTCTTGACCCAAGATAATTTGAGTATCTCTGTTTTATGCATTCTAGAATGTTTTTTATTCTTCACTAGATCGGAATATCAATGCTGTATTTTCAGAGCCTCAAACAATACAGGCTTCCAATACAATGTTGAATAGAAGCAGAAATAGAAGAAGACATCCTTGTCTTGTTCCGGTTCTCAATGGAAATGGTTTCAGTCTCTGTCCACTGAGATTAACGTTGAC
>NW_006921949.1:210431-211763 GCF_000298275.1 Orycteropus afer afer
CAATTCTTTTTATTTCTGTTGATTCTGTTGTGATGTTACCCATTTCATTTCTTATTTGTGTTATTTGCATCTATCTTCTCCTTCTTCTCTTTTGTTAAGTTTGGCAGTGGTTTGTCTATTAATCTTTTCAAAAAACCAACTTCTAGTCTTGTTGATTTTTATATATTGTCTTTCTATTTTCTGTTTCATTTATTTCTGCTTGAATCTTTATTATTTCTTTCTTCTGTTGACTGTAGGCTTTTTTTTTTTTTTGCTGTTCTTTTTGTGATTATTGGAGGTGGTGGGATAAGGTGTTGATTTTGGCTTTTTCTTCTTTTTTTTTTTTGATATGTGCATCTTTTGCTTATAAATTACCCTCTGATCACTGCTTTCACTGGGTTCCAAAGATTTTGCTCTGTTGTGTTTTCATTCAAGGGATTTTTAAATTTCATTTTCAATTTCTTCTGTTATACAATCATTTTTGAGAAGGGTGTTATTCAATTTCCATGTGTTTGCTCTTTGTCTGTTGGTCTTCCTAGTCTTGACTTCTAATTTTATAGCATTGTGATCTGAGAAGACACATTGCAGTATTTCAGTGTTTTTAAATTTATTGAGGCTTGCTTTGTGGCCTAATATATGGCCTATCCTAGAGAATGTTCCATGTGTGCTGGAAAAGAATGTCAATTTTGTTGTTTTTGAGTGAAATGCTCTGTAGATGTCTATAAGGTCAAGTTGGTTATTCATATTATTAGTTCTTCTGCATCGTTGTTGAATTTCTTTCCAGTTGTTCTATCTCTTATTGAAAGTTGTGTATTAAAGTCTTCTACTATGACTGTGGAGTCATCTCTTTGTTTTTTCAATTCTGTTAAAGTCTGATTTATATATTTTGGAGCTGTTTCATTGGGTGCATAGATATGGCCTCTTATTCAATTGATCCTTTAATCATTATATAATGTCCTTCCTTGTCTGTTATGGTCATTTTTGTCTTAAAGTCTATTTTATCAGAAATTAATGTTGTCACTTCTGCCCTTTTTTGATTGCCATTTGCTTGGTATATCTTTTTCTAGCCTTTGGGTTTTGGTCTATTTTTATCTTTGTGTCTAACGTGAGTTTCTTATAGACAGCATATTGATGGATCATGTTTTCTTATCCAGTCTGCAACTCTTCATCTCAAGTAGTGCATTTAATCCATTTGCATTCAGTATAATTATTGACAAGTATGAATTTTCTCAATGGAAATGGTTTCAGTCTCTGTCCACTGAGATTAATGTTGACTATAAGTTTCTTGGGAGCTCTGGTAGCATAGTGGCTAAGACACTTGCCTGCTAACCAGACGGCTGGTGGTTCAAACCC
>NW_006921949.1:213594-214869 GCF_000298275.1 Orycteropus afer afer
CATGACATCCTTCTCCAGGGAATTGTCCCATCTGACAACATGACCACAGTAGTTGAGACGAAGTCTGGCCATTCTCACTGCCAAGGAGCATTCTGTTTGCACTTCCTCCAGGACAGATTTGTTAGTTCTTTTAGCAGTTCATGGTACTTTCAGCATTCTTTTCCAGCACCACATCTCAAAAGCTTCAATTCTCCTTCAGTTTTCTTTTCCATTGTCCAGTTGTCACATGCATATGAGGTGACTGAAAATATCATGGCTTATGTCAGGCACATCTTAGTGCTCAAGGAGACATCTTTGCTCCTCAGCACTTTAAAGAGGTCCTTTGCAGCTGACTTGCCCAGTGCTATATGTTGTCTGATGTCCTGACTGCTGCTTCCATTGGTGTCGATTATAGAACCAAGCAATGTGAAGTTTTTGATAATTTCAATCTTTTCTCCATTCATTGTGATGCTGCGTACAGGCCCAGTTGTGAGAATTTTTGTTTTCTTTATACTGACATGTAATACATACTGCTGACTGTAGTCTTTAATATTCATCAGTAAGTGCTTTAAGTCATCCTCACTTTCAGCAAGCAAAGTTGTGTCAGTGAATCGCAGGTTGTTAATGAGTCTTCCTCCAATCCTGATGCCACATTCTTCTTCATGTAGTCCAGCTTCTCATATTATTTGCTCAGCATACAAATTGAATAAGTATGGTGAAAGCATACCACCCTGACTCACTCCCTTCTTAATTTTAAACCATGCAGTGTCCCCTTGTTCTGTTTGAATGACAGCCTCTTGGTCTATGTACAGGTTCCTCATGAGTATAATTAAGTGTTCTGGAATTCCCATTCTTCTCAATGTTATCCACAGTTTGTAATGATCCACACAAATGCTTTTTCATAGTCAATAAAATACAAGTAAATATCTTTCTGGTATTATTTGCTTTGAGCCAAGATCCATCTGACATTAGCAGTGATATCCCTTGTTCCATGTCCTCTTCTGAATCAGCCTGCATCTGGAAGTTCTCTGTCAATATACTGCTGCAACCATTTTTGAATTATCTTCATTAAGATTTTATATGCATGTGATATTAATGTTTCTATTCAATTAATTTCCACATTCTTTGGGATCACCTCTCTTTGGAATGGGCACAAATATGGATCTCTTCCAGTCAGTTGGCCAGGTAGCTGTTTTCCAAATCTCTTGGCATAACCAAGTGAATGCCTCTGGTGGGGCATCTGTTTGTTGAAACATCTCAATGGTTATTCCTTCAATTCCTGGAGCCTTGTTCTTC
>NW_006921949.1:215599-217267 GCF_000298275.1 Orycteropus afer afer
AAGAAAAAATTTTTAAATGTATTAAAAAAGGATAAAAGAAAGGTAATGAGAAAAAGAGAGGAAACTAAACACATTATCTGGGGAAAGAGGAATGAGAGAAAAGTGCCAGAGTAAACAAAAAATAGGAAAACTGCAAAAGGAAAAACAAGGGATGGCAGAACCAAAAGAAAGAAAGAAAGAAAGGAAAACAAAAACTAGGGATGGGAAAGAGAAAAATCAATATAAAAATAAAAAGGAAGTAAAGAGAAAGATAAAAAGAATGATTTAAAAACAATCAAAAACAAAATGTGGGGCCGGGGCATGGCACCCACGCTGTGTCAGGGCACAGACTGGGATGGAATTCCTGCTGGTCAAGAAGGTGGTTGGAGGTGGGGGATAGCCACTCCTCTGTCCAAAAAAGGTGTAGGGGTATAAGAGTAACAAGGGTAATATTTCACCTTTGCAGTCATCCTTGAAGTGTGGAATTGAACTCACCCTGTGGGCTTAATTTATAGCCAAACAACAGACAGGCCTATAACGTGCACCTCTTAGAGCAATCAGTCATACAAGGTCAAAATGGAAGCCTATGCCCAGGAGTAAAGCTTAGAGGCAGGAAGGGATAGGAAAGAAGGATGAATGGAAACAGTAAATACAGGGAAGAAGTTGGAAGAGTGCTGTTACATTGTGTGGATTGCAGTCAGTGTCATGAAAAAACATGTGCATTAATTATTGAATGGAAAACCAATTCTATGAACTTTCATTCAAATCACAAGAAAAACTTAAAACACAAAAGAGTTGAAAAATATACATAAACATACATTTATGATTTTGTAAATAATAACTTAAATAATAACATTTTATAAATAACTGCTAGTGGTGTTTATTTTTCAAGGCATAAAGAAAGATAATTTCAAAGAGTGATTGTAAATGTATTGCAAACAATTTATCCCTAAGACCAGGAATGTGGGAGGTAGACAACACAGCTTATATAAAGCAAAAGTCATGTTTTCCGATAGGTATATTTAAGTCACTTATGTGATCTAATGAGAGCCAAATTTACATAATTACAGACATGTAATCTTACAGTTTTGCTGAGAAAAGGGAGGGCTTCCATTGTAAATAATTGCTTTTAGTCCCCAAACCAGAGCAATTTGCGGGAATTTTTACATCCTATCATAAGCATTTGGAATTGTTCACTGTGAATGTAAACCCTTTTGAGTTCCTTTAATGTAAGGACTATTTCCTTAGTTATTTTTATTTACCTTGAATTTCATTTCAGAAGTAAAAGGATGTGGTAGTTAAGGTTATGTGTCAACTTGGCTGGGCCTGTTTTTGAGTGGCTGGGCTGCCAGATGTAGTTATCCCCCATGGTGAGATTGGTAATCAACTCCATGGTGGAATCTACTGGCGCAGGTGAGTAGGGATGTGGTCAGCATCCAGTACATTACTAGTGTTGAGAAAGGTCCCTAGCTTTTGGCATGCTTGAATCCTGCATGTAGTTGAGTCATTTTTCAGCAGCCTGCTATGTTGTCTGCCAATCTTGGAACTCTTAATGGACTTGAGTCAATGACCTGACATGTGGTTTGGTAATAGCAGGACTGTGCCTTCTTACTTGTCAACGGTGGGTTGAAGAAAGCCTCTGGCTTCAGTGGGCCTGGAGCAACAAGCAGAACTGAAGCCCAAGGTCAA
>NW_006921949.1:217987-219094 GCF_000298275.1 Orycteropus afer afer
TTTTTTTTTTAGTGTCTTAAAGATACTTAAAGACAACAAGCACATAAGCCAGATCAAAGACATTTATATAATTTTGACACAGATTCCTAGACTTGACACCAAACTAAATTTGCATTTCTGTCTTCCAGAGTAATTGATACAAAAAATAGTTCAGATGCACTAACCAGTCTATCTAAAATGGTTTAATAATGAGATGTTCTTGTTGGTTGGTAGTTTTTATTAAGCAGCTCCATATGGATCACCGATATTTAAATAATCAAAATAATAAATAAATAACAACTTAGAACCAGAAGTGTATTGAAGTGAATTTAATCTTCATTGCTACTTCAGAGGACACCTCCAAGTCTTATAGTAGCTCTTGCTTTTCATTTTGAAAGAAGTTATCTGTCATTGAATAGAGCTATAAATATAAAACTGCTTGATTTCTATATTGATAGTGTGGTAGTTAAGGTTATGTGTCAACTTGGCTGGGTAGCTGATCATAGTTACTCCCCATGATGAGACTGGCAATCAGCTCCATTGTGGAATCTGCTGCGGGCAGCTGAGTAGCTGCTATAGGGATGTGGTGTGCTTCCAATATATAAGGAGCAGCTTTGGGAATGGTCTGTAGCTTTTTGGCATGCTTGGACCCTGCATGTAGCCGAGTCTTCATTTAGCAGCCTGACATGTTTCCTGCCTATCTTGGCACTGTTTCTGGACTTGAATTAGTGGCCTGCTGTATTGTTTGGTAATACTGGGACTGTGCCACTTTATTTGTCAACCTTAGGTTTGTTAGCCTCAGCAGCTAGCAGCTGCTAGAGTGAAGAGACAACTCTATCTCCAGTGGGCCAGGAGCAGGAGGCACAGCTGAAGCCCAAGTTTGAGGGGCTTTGACCCAGCCTCTAGAGGTTGGCACTTTGAACTCGGACTTCTAGGCTCCAAAGCTGTAAGAGAATAAATCCCTGTTTGTTCAAACCACCCATTTGTGGTACATTACTGTTAGAACAGCACTAGGTAACCAAAACAGATACAGTATCTCTCTATGTACAGCTTTTTGAAGTAAACACTAGCGATTTTTCCTTCCCTTTCCATCCCTTTAGAATTTACAGTATGTCAATATTTTTTTTT
>NW_006921949.1:219764-220815 GCF_000298275.1 Orycteropus afer afer
ATTATTTTATGAAATAATATGAAAACATTAAAATAATATTCATATTATTTTATGAAGTAATATGAAAACAACTATATTTTTCAAAACAAAGAGAAGAGTGGCATTGTTTTATGTTTTGGCTTAATAGAAGGCAGATAAATTCTGCTTCTATAAGCAGTATGTTGCCATATATTGTTTGGTTGAAGTATATAAAGAAAATCCAGCCAATGTATAGTCAGAAAAATGGAAAATATATTTACACACTCTCATGCACTCTCACTATATTTATGTATAGATATACACACACTGTGTATGTGTATATATATATATACATATACACACACATATATACAAATATGTTTAATATACTGTAAGACAGAGTATAGTTATAGTATATACAGTATATTGTTGTATATGGAATATATTATATAGTATACTATACCCACTATCTGTCTGTTAATTTGTCATACTGGGGTAGCTTGCATTTTGTTATGATGCTGAAGTTTTGCCACTAGTATTTCAAATACTGGCAGAGTAACCCATGGTGGACATGTTTCAATAGAGTTTCCAGACTAAGACTAGGAAGAAAGGGCTTGTTATATACTTCAGAATATTACCCGGCAAAACCTTATGGATCACAACACAATATTGTCTGATACAGTACTGGAAGATGAGCCCTCTAGGTTGGAAGCCATCACACAATAATCTCAATAGTAAACTGAAACATATTAAAAGTCATGAAGACTGCATAGGACCAGGCACTGTTTCATTCTGTCGTTAAGCAGGGTTGAGAACTCCATGCAACTAACAACAACATACACCATATTTTTAATACAAGTAATGCATGTTTTGCATTTGTTTGCCAACTATTCCCTCTCCCTGAAAGGTATTTTCTTGAGTATGGTCTGCTAATTTTTTTAAGAGCTAAAAACTTAGCATGGCCATGCTTACAAAAATACCTTCTAGTATGAGGACATGGTTGTCAAATACACTTAGAAGGCACATGTTATTTGGGTAAAAATACAGTACATACTATAGGCACTGACTTGCTCCTGCCTGAAAGTGTTTGCAT
>NW_006921949.1:226595-243170 GCF_000298275.1 Orycteropus afer afer
CAGCTGTTTCTTCTCATCTTGAGACATGCCACATTATCGCATGGGGATCCTAAAAGCTTTACTCTATCCACATCATTAAGATTGTCTCTACTTTGAGGAGACCACTGTTTTTCAGTTGTATTTTGAGTGCCTTCCAACCTCGGGCTCATCTTTCAGCACTATATCACAGTTGTTTCAGGGCTGTTCATAAAGATTTCCAGTAATATTCCAGACAGTGTTTCATTGCTATTTATAAGGTTTTCCCTGGCTAATTCTTCAAGAAGTGGATGGCCTCATCCTTCTGAGTCTGTCTCAGTCTGGAAGCTCTGCTGAAACCTGTCTACTGTGGGTAACCCTGCTGGCATTTGAATCACTGGTGGCATCACCTCCAGCCTCACAGCAACGCTCAAGCCACCACAGTACAACAAACTTGACAGACAAGTTTGTCTCCCTTAGTGGTTCCAAACTGTTCTGCTCATTTCCTATTCTTCCCACCTTGCTCACTTACCCAGTCTTCCCCTGGGGTGCTCCAAGCACACAAAACCCACCTTCTGCTGGTCCCAGGTCTGGCTTTCCATTGCCTGCCTCCACACACACAAACTCCCACCTTCTGCTGGTCCCAGATCTGGCTTATCAAAGACTGCCTCCTTGCACACAAGCTCCTGCCTTCCACTGGTACTGGGATTAACTTACTGAAGACTATATAGTTTCTAATTCTGTAAGTTTGTTCTCGTACTGTTTTCCTAAATTGTTCCAGAGTTTTGTCTGTGTTTTCCTTATTTTTGTTAGTGTTTTCCTTGATTTTGTCAATGTCTTCCTTGATCTGTCTGTCAACCCATTGAAGGTACCTAAATATAATTCTTTTGAATTCTTTACTAATAGTTCCAATACTACTTCTTCCTCAAGAGGTTTTTCTGGCTCTGTATTCTGGTCTTTTCTTTACAGTACTTTATCTTGCTTCTTTGTGTGAACTGGGCTTGTCAGTTGTGCACAGATCTCTGTTAGCTGTTCATGTAGAACAGTTGAGTGTAAATTAGGCTGGTATTCACCACTTTCTATCAGTGCTCAATTGGTGCAGAAGCAGATTGTAGCCCTTGCCAATAAGTGGAGCTTCAAGAAGTGCAGATGTGGTTGGGTGTATCCCCCCAGGTGGAACAAAAGAACAAAAACACCAAAAAAATAAGAACAAGAGAACAGAAATACAAAAACAGCATAAATAGCAATAACCACAAAAAGAGAAAACAATAAGTGAAAGGAAAAATAAAAAAATAGGGAAAAAAAAAGACAAAAGAAGGACAAAGAGAAAGTGGAAAAAACAAAATCTAGGAAGAAGAGAATAAAGAGAAGACAAGAGAAAAATAATAGTAAATAAAAAATAAGAAAACTGCAAAGAGAAAGCAAGGGATGGAAAGAATGAAAAGGGATAATGAAAAAGAGAAGAACCTAGAAAAGGAAAACAAAACTAGAATAAGGAAAGGGAAAGAAAAAAAATAGAATGGAAGTAGGAGAAAAAGAACAATTAAAAAAAAAAAAAAAAAACTACAGGGGCAGGTCACCCAGGCTGCATTCCTGCTGGCCAAGCAGGCAGCAGGATATGGGACATCCAGAACTAAACTAGGGGCAGAGTACATGATCCCAAATTAATTAGTGCTGTCTCAAAATCTAGCTGGGTTTAGGATACCTGTTCTCCAAAAAAGTTCCTAGTGGCCCAAAGGGTGCCTGGAAATAGGACACCTTGTCCTGGGACCAGTTACTGCCTGTCCAGATGGCAGCTGGTGGGAGGACACCCAGGACAGCATAGTATTCCTGCCTGTCCAGAAGATAAGTGCAAGTTTGGGGGTGGCCATATCTCCATTCACCAGAAGGTTGTGGGGCACAAGGGGAATATCACACCTTTCTGGTTATCAGCTACCAGTGTGGTTCACTATGCAGTCCTGAGTAAGTGGAGTCAATTATGAAGTTGCTGCCTGGATCAGAATGCCACTGGCAAATACTCAAAATAGCTACACTGTCAGGCCAACCAACAGTCCACAGCTCTGTTTTCTCTTAGGCACTGTTCCATTCATGTTTTTCTACTGGTCAGTATTTAATTCATTTCTTTATCCTTCCTTTCAATGCTGAGTGTTCTGGGATTATCTTCTGTTTCAATTATTTTTTCATTTCTTTGTTGTAGAGGTCTGTGTAGCTTGTCTGCCTATTCCATCATCTTCTCAGAAGTCTTCCAGTTTTATCAATTTGTTCTTGTTTTTTTTGTTTTTTTTTTTTAATTCTTCAGAGGTTTGCCTGTGTTTCCTTGACTTTTGTCTATAGTTTCCTCAAAGTTTCTCTTAATCTGTTGAAGGTACCCTAAATATAATTCTTTGGAATTCCTTGTCAGGTAGTTGCATTATCATTTCTTCCTGTCAGAGATTTTCTGGCCCAATACTTTGGTCATTTATTTGAAACATCTTTTCCTGTTTTTCTTTGTGTGTGTGTGTGAGTATGTGATTTGATACTGTCTATTGTCTGTGAGACACTGTAGTGTTAGTGTTTTAAATTGCTGATTGTGTGTTGTTTTGCTTGACCCTGATTTTTTTATTTTGATATCACTGTTTTAACACATCCAGGCTACAGGGCAATCATGTTACTTGGATCACTAATTTCGCAGCACTGGGGCTTTCACCACCTGTCTCTGGATAGATTTGGTAGCAAATGGGAGTGTGGGCACAAGTGTCTGATCAGTGATTTTGCAGAGCAGCCTAGTACTTGGTGGGTGTTGGCCACCATCTGTTGTTGATCCAGTAGTGCTGGAGTAGGTGCTGACACTTGTCCAGTGAGTGGGGCAATAGGTGTGGGTGGGCATAGCTGGATAGAGACACTGTTCCCAACTTCTGGGGAAAGATAGAAAGAAAGAAAAAAAGGTAAGAAAGAGGGGAAAAAAAAAGCAGGGGTGGGGACAAGAGGGGAGATCCAGGATGAAAGAAAGGGAGGAAACAGAAAACAAAAAGGAGTAAAAGAAGAAATACAAAACAAAACAAATGCAGCATAGTACTTGACAAATGGTAGCTTCCAAACACAGCTACAGTGGAAATGTGGCACTTGTTCCTCAGGAGCATGTACCACTGAATATGGACGGTCAGGGCTGGCACTCCTCCCAGGTGGTAGGGAGAACTCCTTGCTTAGATCAAAAGAAAAAAAAAGGGAGGGGAGAGGGAGTATAGGAAAAAGAAAATAAAAGTAGTGGAGCAGAAAGGACTAAGAGGAAGAGAAATATAAAAATAAAAAAAAAAAGGTGCAAGTGTTAGCTGCCAAACACAGGTACAGCAGGAATATGGATCTTACTTGAGGGAGGCTCACACTGTCATCCATGGAGGAGTGGGGGTAACTGCTGCTGGCTGGGGGTGAGGGGTGGAGACAAGAAAAGAAAAAGGAAGAAGGAAGAAACCAAGGGGGAGAAGGAAGAAGATGGAAGAAGAATGAAAAACAAGTGTCACACTATTGGCAAAGGTGCCAACCACCAAACATGACTGCAGAGCAATGCAGTGCTCCCTCCACTGGAGCTCACACCTCTGATCACAGAAGGGCAGGGACAGAATTACTATCTGAGTGGTCAGTGGGGCAGGGATCCAAAAACAAAACAAAAGGGCAAGGAAAGAGGAAGTTAAAAAAAAAAAAAAAAGGAAGGAAAAAAAAAAAATAAGTCTGTGTGGGGGATGGGAGAACTAAGCAGAAAGCTTAAAAAAAAAGGGGGGGGGTGGTAACAGCCCAGCTCTGTCAGTGGAGGGAGTTTGACTAGCCACTGGGTGGATGGGCAAGCATCGGGAAGGCCACACCTCTGGTTACTGGGAGGTTGTGCAGAGTGAGCAGGGAGGGCACACCTCTCAGGCCTCCTGATCACCAGTGTGGTTGGTGGTACAGGCCTGGGCACATGGAGCTAGTTATCTGGTTCCTACGCTGAGTGAGAACTGCTTGAAATAATTAAAAATGACCGTGGTGTGTCATTTGGCAATATGCTGCTCTTTTTTCACTTCTTTTGTTCAGTTCCTCTCATTGGTATTTTATTTACTTATTTATACTTTCCTTTGAAGCTTTGGGACCCAGCATTATCATCTGCTGCCATTTTTCTTTTTTCTTTAAGTCTCTGTTGTAGAGGGTCTGGATAGTATATCTGCCTAGTTCAGCATCTTGGAACCTTCCCCTATGATTATCAGTTTTGTTCCACATTTTTACCCACTCTATCCTGGAGCATCTAATGTGATCCCTTTCAGAGTTGTCGGTAGTGGAAGCTGAGCACCATATAGTTCTTCTGTTTTCACAGTTGTGGAGGCTGAAGTTAATGTGATCCATAGTCCTTTGGACTAATGGTTTCTGTGTATGTTTGATTTTCTTCATTCTTTACTTCTGATAGAGAGAGAGCAATAGTTGCACCTTAGATGGCTGCTTGTAATCTTTAAGACCCCAGCTATTAATCACCAAAATAGAACATTGTTTTTGTAGACTATGTTGTGCCAGTTGACTTTGATGTCCCTGAGACTGTGGTCCTAAAATCCCCAGGTGTGACTCATTCCCTCAGGGTTTTGGTTATGTCTAATATGTTTTCACACCTTTGCCCCATGTAAGTTCTACTCTATTCATAGATATATTCGCAACATATATAAAGATATATATACAAATGTCTTCTGTCAAACCTATATATAATTATGGGTCTAGTCCCATTCTCCTTCCCCCATCTGTGTAGCTTGTTTGTCTATCTATGTATCCACTCATAGATTATTGTTATTGCAGGACTGTGTATGTATTACTGTTTAATTGGATTGTCTTTTTTAGTTTTCATAGTCTCTGGCTTCTCTTTTTCCTCTTTTGATGCACATAACGATCTAATTTTTAGGAGATCCTTGTCCTCTATTTTGTCTTCTGGTATTTGTGTATTTTTAGTGATATTTGATAGTGTATTTATGCCATGTATTAGGTGCCCTATTTTATCTTTGATAGTCTTTATAGTTTTAGGCTTTTCATTTTGAGTAATTTTTGTATATGATGTAAAATATAGGTCTGGTTTCATTTCTCCAGTTTTGCCAAAATATCCAGTTTTGCCAACACCATTTATTAAAGTGATTATGTCTTCCTCATTAATGAGTTTTGGCCCTTTGTCAGCTATCAGCTGTCCATATGTATTACACCTCAACAACGTCAACAACAAAATCCTCACAACTGGTCCAGTAAGCAACATGATGGTAAATAGAGAAAAGATTGAAGTTGTCAGGGATTTCATTTTACTTGTACCCACAACCCATGGAATCAGCAGTCAAGAAATCAGACAATACATTCCACTGGGAAAACATGCTGAAAAAGACCTCTGTAAAGGAGACAGAAGTGCTGCTGACCGAAGCTATGGTATTTTGAGTAGTCTTCTATGCATGTGAAAGCTGGACAGAGAATAAGGAAGACTTAAGAAGAACTGATGCATTTGACTTGTGGTGACATACTGTAGTCGTGTTGTCAGAAGGGACCAGTTCGAGAGAAGGATGTCATACCTGGTAAAGTAGAGAGTCAGTGAAAAAGGGAAAGACCCTCAATGAGATGGATTGACCCAGTGGCTGCAGTGATGGCTTCAACCATAGCAAATATTGTGAGGGTGGTGGGGGCTGGGTAGTGATTTGTTTTGTTTTACATAGTGTCACTATGAGTCAGAATCAACTCGACAATACCTAACAACAGCATGGATGGATGGATGGATTTACTTCTGGATTCTCAGTTCTGTTCCATTTGTCTGTGTGTCTGATTGTACCGTGACCAAGCTGTTTTGACTACCATTCCTGTGTAGTAGGTTTGATGCTCAGAAAGTATAAGGCCTCATAGTTCTTCTCTAGTAGTGATTTGCTTACCTGGAGTCTCTTTGCTTCCTTCTGAAGACAGGATTAGTTTTTCCATCTTTTTAAAGAATGATGATGGAATCTGGATTGGGATTGCTTTGGGTAGTATTGACATTGTCACAATATCATTCTTCTTATACATGAACATGGTATGTTCTATTTATGTAGGTCTCTTTTGGTTTCTTTTAGTAATGTTTTTTAGTTTGCTTTGTATAGGTCTTTTGTACCTCTATTTAGATTTATTTTTAAGTACTTTATCTTTTAGTTGTTGTTGTTGTTAGCTGCCATCAAGTCGTTTCTGACTCATAGTGACCCCATGCACAGCAGAAAGAAACACCACCCCATCTCGCGCCAGCTCCATGATCCTTGCTATACTTGAGCCTGTTGTCGTAGCCAGCATGTCAATCCATCTTGTCGAAGGCCTTCCCCTCTTTCATCGACCCTACACTTTACCAAGCATGACATCCTTCTCCAGGGAATGGTCCCCTCTGATGACATAACCAAAGTAGGTGAGACGAAATCTGGCCATTCTCACTTCCAAGGAGCATCTCAGCTGCACTTCCTCCAGGACAGATCTCTTAGTTCTTTTAGCAGTCCATGGTACTTTCAGCATTCCTCACCAGCACCACAACTCAAAAGCATCAACTCTTCTTTGGTCCTCCTTATTCATTGTCCAGCTTTCCCATGAAGATGAGGCAATTGGAAATATCATGGCCTTTGTCAGGCACACCGTAGTCCTCAATGAGACATCCTTGCTCCTCAGCACTTGAAAGAGTTCCTTCGCAGCCAAACTGCCCAGTGCTACACATCGTCTAATGTCCTGACTTCTGCTTCCATTGGCATTGATTGTAGAACCAAGCAACATGAATTCCTTGACAACTTCAATCTTTTCTCCATTTAATGTGATGCTGCTCATTGGTCCAGTTGTGAGGATTTTTGTTTTCTTTATATTGAGATGTAATCAATACTGCAGACTGTGTTCTTCAACCCTCTTCAGTAAGTGCCTCAAGTCATCCTCACTTTCAGCAAGTAAAGTTGTATCATCAGCGTATCTCAGGTTAATGATTCTTCCTCCAATCCTAATGCCATGTCCTTTCCCCATACTCATTCAATCTATATGCTGAACAAATAATCTGAGAAGCTGGACTATAATGAAGAAAAATGTGGATTTTAGTGCTTATTGTAATTATTATTATTTTCCCAATTTCCTTTTCAGAGTTCTGTTTACTGTGTAAAAGAATCCAACTGATTTTTGTATGTTGTTCTTGTATTCTGCCACTTTACTGAAGCTTTCCATTAGCTCCAATAATTTTCTTGCTGAATCTTTGGGATTTTCTAAGTATAGCATCACAGTATGTGCAAATAGAGATAGTTGTACTATTCTTTGCCACTTTGGATGCATTTTATTCCTCTTGCCTTATTCCTCTAGCTAGTTATTCCAATACAGTATTGTATAGTAGTGCATATAAAGGGCATCCTGTCTGCTACCCATTCATAAGGGAAATACTTTCAGATTCTCTTCATTGAGATTAAAGTTGGCTGTTGATTCTGTTTATATGCTATTACTTACATTGAGAAATTTTTGTTCTATTCCTATTTGGTTGAGTGTCTATAGAGCAATACATGTTGGATTTTATTAAATGTCTTTTCTGCATTAGTTGATATGATCATGTCATTCTTTTCCTCTGTGTCATTTATGTGGTAGATTACATTGTTTGTTTTTCTAATGTTGAACCATCCTTGTTTACCTAATATGGATCCCACTTAGTCATGATATATTATTTTTTTGATGTGTTGTTGGATTCTATTGGCTAGGATTTTGTTGAGAAATTTTGTGTCGGTGTTTATGAGCGATGTTGTTGTTAGATGCTATTGAGTTGGCTCAGACTCATAGCAACACTGTGTACAACAGATGGAAACATTGCCCAGTCCTGCGCCAGCCTCACAATCCTTGCTATACCTGAGTCCGTCATTGTAGCCACTGTATCAGTCCATCTCGTTGTGGTCCTTCCCCTTTGCCATTGACCCTCCACTTTACCAAGTATGATATCCTTCTCTAGGAATGGTCCCTTTTGACAACATGGCCAAAGTAGGTGAGACAAAGTCTGGCCATTCTCACTTCCAAGGAGCTTTCCAGCTGCATCACTTCCAGGACAGATTTGTTAGTTCTTCTGGTAATCCATAGTGCTTTCAGTATTCTTCGCCAGTACCACAACTCAAAAGCATCAATGACCCTTTGTGATTAAATATACCATTGTGATTCATCAAAGGATACCATGAGGCAGACCACAGAAAGAAAAAAATAATTATTTATAATCACATTATTTATAATAACTAAAATAATTGGAAACAACAAATAACCAGATTAATATTAATGCCTATGAACATATAAGATATCTATAAGAAAAATTAAGCATTCCAATTAAAAATAAATGAGCCATGTGACCAAGATATACCAGATACTGAACCATAAAACTTGACTCTAACTACAGCAGTATTAAAAGAAAAATATAACAACTAAGATATCTAGAAAATCTCAACTATTTGGAATTTAGAAACACACTTTTAATTAATTCTTAGGTCAGAAAAGAAAGATCACAAGAAGACTTAAAAATATTTTGAGTTGAATGATAGTAAAACATAGCATATCAAAATTTGCTCGATGTAGATAAAACTGTACTTAGAGAATAATTTATAGCTTTAAATTCCCTTATTAAAAGGTGCAAAACCAATGGTTTAAGCTTATATCTTTAGAATCTAGGGGAAAAAAGAACAAATTAAGCCCCAAGTAGGTAGGAGAAAGGACACTGACTGATTAGACAAGTCATACACTGGGAAAACGTATCTGTAGTACGTACATCTAACTGAACACTTGTTTCCAGAATGTTTAAAGAACTCTCAGATCAACAATAATAAAATTAACAACTCAATTTTTAAAAAATAGGCAAAAACTAGGACACTTCACAAAAGAAGATGTTGTTATTATTGTTGTTATGTGCCTTTGAGTCATCTCTGACTCACCATAAGCTTATGTACAACAGAATGAAACACTACCCAGTCCTCTGCCAGCCTCATGATCCCTACTATACATGAGCCCATCATTGCAGCTATTGTGTCAGTCCTTCTTGTTGAGGGCCTTCCTCTCTTTCATTGACCCTCAACTTTACCAAGCATGACATCCTTCTCCAGAGAATGGTCCCTCTCGACAACATGACCAAAGTAGGTGAGATGAAGTCTGGCTGTTCTTGCTTCTAAGGAGCATTCTGGCTGCTCTTCTTCCAGGACAGATTTCTTAGTTCTTTTAGTAGTCCACGGTACTTTCAGTATTCTTTGCCAACACCATGACTCATAAGTATCAACTTTTCAGTCTTTCTTTTTCATTGTCCAGCTCTCATGTGTATATGAGGTGATTGAAAATACCATGGCATGGGTTAGGCACATCTTGGTCTTCAAGGAGATATCTTTGCTCTTCAGCACTTGAAAGAAGCCACCCTAAAAGTTAACAGAAGACTAAAACTGCAACAGATTTGCCCAGTGCAATATGACTTTTGATGTATGTCTTGACCACTGCTTCCACTGGTGTTGATTGTAGAACCAAGTGATACGAAGTCTTTGACAACTTCATTCTTTTCTCCATCTATTGTGATGCTGCTTATTGGTCCAGTTGTGAGCATTTTTTTAAATATATATTGAGGTGTAATCCATATATCAGTCTTTAATTTTCATCAGTAAGTGCTCCAAGTCATCCTTATTTTCAGCAAGCAAAGTTGTGTTGTCTTTGTGTCTCAGGTTGTTAATGAGCCTTCCTCCAATCCTGATGCCACGTTCTTCTTCATATAGTCCAGCTTCTCACATTATTTGTTCAACATTTAGACTAAATGAGTATGGTGAAGAGGTACAACCCTGACACACTCCTTTCCTGATTTTAAACCATGCAGTATCCCCTTGTTCTGTTCAAATGACAGCCTCCTGGTCTACGTACAAGTTCCTCATGAGTATAATTAAGTGTCCTGGAATTCCAATTCTTCTCAATATTATCCACAATTTGCTATGATCCATACAATTGAATGCCTTGCATAGTCAGTAAAACACAAGTAAACATCTTTCTGTTACAGCCAAGATCCATTTGACATCAGCTATAATAACCGTCGCTCCACGTCCCCTTCTGAATCCAACTTGCATTTCTGGAAGATGTACAAATGACTAATAAGCATATGGAAAGATGCTTGACAATCACCAAAGGTTCCATCAGCCTCTATCAAACCAGCAAACCTAGTCCTTTTTTTTTTTTTTTTAAATGATTTTGAGTTTTATTCCACGTTATTCTCCCATTCTATCCAGGATCTCCTACATAGATCCCCCTCTGAGTGGTTGCATTGGTAGCCAGGCACCATCTAGTTCTGGTCTTACAGTCGCTGAGAATTGCATGGTATACCAGTTGCTTGAACTAATTGTTTCCATGTGTCTTTGGTTTTCTTCATTCCTCTTTGCTCTGGATGAGGAAAGACCCATCGTTGGATCTAGATGGCCATTTGCAAGCTTTTAAGATCCCAGTCGCTACTTGCCAAAGTAGGCTGTGAAACAACGTGCTTGGCAGTTTCTCATAAAGTTAAACATGCATCTAGCATATGACTCATTTACTCAGGATTCATAAAGATATATGTCCAGAAAAAGGCTTGCACAAGATTAGTCATAGTAGCTTTACTCATATAAGGAGCTCTCGTGACACAGTGCATAAGGCATTTGACTGCTAACCAGACGTTGACAGTTCAAACCCACGAGCTGCTCCATGAAAGGAAGATGGGGCAATCTACTTCCATAAAGATTTACCACCTCCGAAACCCAATGGAAATCACTGTGAGTTGCATTCGACTCGATGGCAGTGAGTTTGGTCTTGGTTTTGCTCATATAGTTCTAAATTAGAAGCCACTCTAAAAGTTAACAGAAGACTAAAACTGTGGAATCATATAATGGAATTCTATTCTTCATTAAATAAAATAATAAACTTCTACTAATAATATGCAACAATAATAGATACATTTCAAAAAATATTATACTGAGCAAAAGAATCCAGACTGTACAATATTCCATTTATATGAATTACTAGAACAGATAACACTAATGCTTGGCAATAGAAAGCAGTATAGCTGGTTGTGGTTATCAGGTTGTAATTGTCAAAGTTCAAATGAACATTCCAGCTCTGTGCATTTGATTGTATATAAATTATCTCAATTAAAAAAAACTCTATGTAGATGTCTACTTTCAATAGATATTACAGTACTGTCAGAAATATCCTGCCCCCCAAAAAAATACATAACCTAAACATTCAAACATATCCTTCATAAAAGAGAGATTACCAACAAGTGGCATTTAAATGATTGCATTGAGGAAGCAAAGCCATGTGGATAAATCAAATAATATTTTATCCAGTGGTAAGGTTTTTCTGTATTTTTAAGGTTCTATTTGTCTCATTTAGATAACTTTTACATTTCTTGCAACTTTCAAATATTTGCTGAATCCAAGGCCCTCCTAAATATTAATAATTGATCATCATTTTTCACAGAAAACAAAGTGAGGAAGAAAAAAATTCACCCTGTATACTTACAATATCCATCACTGGACTTAGTCCAGGCCTGGTTTGAAAAAGTGTTCTCAAGACTTTAGAAAAAACTACATGGCCTATGGAGGAGGACAACGTGGTAGAGGGATATTAGGAGAAGAAGGAAAAAGAGGGAGAGGGAATAGTAGGAGAGAGTATGTTAGGAGGAAGAAGAGGTACTGCTGCTGACATTGACTCAATACTTATGCTAGGTCTTTATATTGATTACCTCATTTACTCCTTACAACAACCTCACAGAGGTGGAAACAGGTTAGAAGTTCTACCGCCAGACCTTTTGCTTCTAACTTCTGAGCTGCCTCCTCCCTAACTACCTCTTTACGAATAGCCTCCTTTCAATTACTGTATTTTTTGTTATTGTTAATGGTGAGAGGGTAGCCCTTTTTCCAAGCTAGGAGACTAATCCACAAATGCTGCAAGTTTGTTTGGCATTTCCATCTCTTGACATAACTTTAAGCTCTGTTCCTTTCTCAGCTTTGAGGTCCAGGAGGGTGCAAAATGTCAAACAGAAGATGTTCTGTGTGGTATCTCAGGGTGAAATATGATACCCTCCTGCTCTCACTTTTCTTCATGCGTGGATGCCTTGTAACAGTGATTGGATTTGCCGTGATTGTGCCTGAGTGAATGGGGAATCTGTAATCCTAGGATGAGTTCACCTAACAGTTACTTAACTAACACTGGCTAGAAATATAGATATACTTAATGTGATTAGATATATTTTAGCATTTAGCATTATATATAAATACTAATGAAAAAAATACTCTGGATCATGTATGTTTTTAGTTTCTTCTCATTTTATAGGAATGCATGTCTGTCCCTTTGACTATGTTACAGAAGTATATATTATGTGATTCTCATTAATATTTTTATTCATTTTAACAAAATATAAAATCCACCATTCTTTTACAAGTAAACGTATCTCATATTGAACTAAGAAAAATTGCTTTTGCTTTTGTTTTGCAGACTTTGAATAATGAGATGAGTACAGATGATAATGCATATACAGAGGAAAAGGAAAGCTACATTTGTGCAGTGTGTCTGGATGTTTATTTCAACCCTTACATGTGTTATCCTTGCCACCACATCTTCTGTGAGCCATGTTTACGGACTCTGGCCAAAGACAATCCTGCAAACACTCCCTGCCCTTTGTGTCGAACAATTATTTCTAGAGTCTTTTTCCAGACAGGTAACTATTCTTTTTCATTAACATGATTGAATAATTATTCTGATACTCCTTTATTCTATTTCAAAAGATACTTTACAAATTATGGCAAAAAGTAACTGAAAATTATATACAGCTTAATTTGTTAGTCTCTAGTTTGTATATACAAAATCAAGTTAATATACTTACAAAAAAGATGTGTTGCCCATTTGTCATTTATTTTAACAGAGCCATCTTAATATTCAGATATTTATTTTTAGAGATTGAAATAATTTCTTTCTTCTGAATTTATTTGGTTTATCTTGTAGGCTACTTCATAATTTTCTAAGAGTCAGATTTCTTTATATAAGAAAGATTTTGGTAAAATACTACTAATCAAACTATGGTGGGTATTTTACATTACTATTACAGCAACTATTAAAAAACTTTTATAGAATGGTTGACAGCACAGTGGAAATTCTTCATATACAAGTTTTTCATTGGATATAATCCATTGGGCTTAATAGTACAAGTTATAGTAGATGCTTATGTAGAAAATAGTAATCAGTTATTTTTCATTTTAAATAACCAAATAAGATAATAAGAGCCACATACTTATTTAATTTATATTCCAAAAGAATCAATCCATTGACACTCACCATCATCATCTTCATAAGATACTTGTCCAACTCTTGGAATTGTGTTACACTGTGTTAAAATCATAGACTCATACAATCATAGATGAGAATAGGTTGTGATCTCTAATCCCCTAATCTAATCCCAGATTTTTTCTGTGACATCCTGACTAGTTGTTGTTCAGTATTTATTTGCATAACTCCAGTGTTAAGTAAATCTCATTAGCATTTCAAGCAGCCATGTTGTTGTAGTGGAGCTCTGGTGGTATAGTGGTTAAGGCATTTAGCTGCTAACCAGAAGGTTGGTGGTTCAAACCCACGAGCCACTCCATGAAAGAAAAATGGGGCATTCTGCTTTCACAAACATTTACAGTCTTGGAAACCCAATTGAGTTGCTGTGAGTCAACTCAGGTGCAGTGAGTATGGTGAGTTTTTTTTTTTGTTTTTGTTTTATTATCCCTCATATCTGTCTCCCATTACTACTTATTCTTGGCACTTTGATTCCTATGGAGACACACAGAATAAATCTCTATATATACATTTTTGTTTTTAGGTCCCATCTAGTTGGCTTCAACTCATAGTGACCTTTTTGTTGTTGTTAGGTGCCATTGAGACGTCTCCGACTCATAGCAATCGTATGTACGGCAGAACGAAACGTTGCCCAGGCCTAAACCAGCTCCATGATCCCTGCTATACCTCAGCCCATCGTTGGAGCCACTGTGTCAATCCATCTTGTTGAGGGCCTTCCCCTCTTTCATCGATCCTCCAGTTTACCAAGCATGATATCTTTCTCCAGGGAATGGTCTCCTCACAACATAACCAAAGTAGGTGAGATGAAGTCTGGCCATTCTTGCTTTCAAGGAGCATTCTGGCTGCACTTCCTCCAGGACAGTTTTGTTAGTTCTTTTAGCAGCCCGTGATACTTTCAGCATTCTTCACCAACACAACTCAAAAGTATCAACTCTTCTTCAGTCTTCCTTATTTATTGTCCAGCTCTCACACGCATGAGAGGCAATTGAAAATGCCATGGCTTGTGCACCTTAGTCCTCAAGGAGACATCTTTTCTCTTCAGCACTTAAAAGAAGTCTTTTGCCATTGGTTTTCCCAGTGCTGTACATCATCTGATATCTTAACTGCTGCTTCCATTGGCATTGATTGTAGAACAAGTAATATAAAGTTTTTGACAACTTCAGTCTTTTCTCCATTTATTGTGATGCTGTTTATTGGTCCAGATGTGAAGATTTATATTTTCTTTATTTTGAGATGTAATCCATACTGCAGACTGTTTTCTTCAATTTCATCAGTAAGTGTTTCAAATCAACCTCATTCAGCAAGCAAAGTTCTGTTGTCAGCGTATCACAGATTATTAATGAGCCCTCCTTCAATCCTGATGCAATCTTCTTCTTAATATAGTCCAGCTTCTCAGATTATTCAGCATAGAGATTGAGTAAGTATGGTGAGAGGATACAACCCTGATACACTCCATTCTTGATTTTAAACCATGCACTATCCCCTTGTTCTGTTTGAATGACAGTCCCCTGATCTATGTACAGGTTTCTCATGAGTACAATTAAGTGTTCTGGAATTCCCGTTCTTCTCAGTGTTATTCATAATCTTATGATCCACAGCTCAAGTATAGCAGGGATCGTGGAGCTGGCGTGGGATTGGGAAATGTTTTATTCTGCTGTGCATGGGGTTGCTATGAGTCAGAAACTACTCAACAGCACCTAACAACAACTAACAACAACATGATCCACACAATTAAATGCTTTTGCATAGTCAATAAAACACAAGTAAACATCATTCTGGTATTCTTTGCTTTCAGCCAAGATCCATCTGACATCAGTGATGGTATCCCCAATTCCACATCCTCTTCTGTATCTAGCTTGCATCTCTGAAAGTTCTCTGTCAGTATACTTCTGCAACCATTTTTCAATTATCCTCAATAAGAGTTTATTTGTGTGCAATATTAATGATAGGAGCTCTAGTGGCATAGTACATAAGGCATTTGACTGCTAACCAAAAGGCTGGTGGTTCAAACCCACCAGCCAGTCCTCAGAAGGAAAGTTGGGCAATCTACTTCCATAGTGATAGTGCCTCGGAAATCCAAGGAGGGGTCACTATGAGTTGAAATTGACTTGACAGCAGTGAATTGAGGTGCAATATTAATGATATTGTTTGATAATTTCCACATTCTGTGGGATCACCTTTCTATGGAATGGGTTAAAATATGGATCTCTTCCAGTCAGTTGACCAGTTACCTGTCTTCTAAATCTCCTGACATAGATGAGTGACAGCTTCCAGCCTGGCACCCATTTGTTGAAACATCTTAATGGCTATCCCTTCAATTCCTGGAGCCTTGTTTTTAGCCACTTCCTTAGTACAGCTTCAACTTCTTCCTTCAATGCCATTGGTTCTTGATCATATGCCACCTCCTGAAATGGATGAGTATCGACCAGTTCTTTTTGGTATAGTGACTCTGTGTATTCCTTCCATCTTCTTTTGATGTTTCCTGCATCATTCAATATTCAGTATTCCTCAGTCAGTCTTCCTTATTCGTTGTCCAGCTTTCACATGCATATGAGGCCATTGAAAATCTCATGGATTGGGTCATGCACACCTTAGCCTTCAAAGTGACATCTTTGCTTCTTAACACTTTAAAGAGATCTTTTGCACCAGGTTTTCCCAGTGCAGTATGATGTCTGATTTCTTGACTGCTGTTTCCATAGATGTTGACTGTGGATCCAAGTAAAATGAAATCCCTGACAACTTTATTTTTTCCTCCATTTATCATGATGTTGCTTATTGGTCCAGTTGTGAGGATTTTCATTTTCTTTGTGGTGAGGTGTAATAATCCATACTGAAAACTGTTACATTTGATCTTCATCAGCAAATGCTTCAAGTCATCTTCATTTTCAGCAAGCAGGATTGTGTCATCTGCGTATCACAGGTTGTTAATTGTTTTTCTTCCAGTTCTGATGCCACATTCTTCTTCATATCCAACTTCTTGGATTATTTGCTCAGCATACAGATTGAACAAATAGGTGAAAATATGCAACCCTGATGTCAGGTGCTGTCAAGTTGGTGCTGACCCATAGCAACCTTATTTAGTACAACAGAATGAAACATTGCCCAGTCCTGTAGTATGCTCACAATTGTTGCTGTATTTTTAGCCCATTATTGCAGTCACTGTGTTAATCCATCTTGTTAACAGCCTTCCTCCTTTTTGCTGTCCCTCTGCTTTGCCACTTTATATGGAATGAGGGATATCATTGTTGATGTCAGATGGATCTTGGCTCAAAGCAAAGAATACCAGAAAGATGTTTACTTGTGTTTTATTGACTATGCAAA
>NW_006921949.1:244280-244963 GCF_000298275.1 Orycteropus afer afer
GCATTCTGGCTGTACTTCTTCCAACAGAGATTTGTTCATTCTTCTTAAAGTCCATGGTATATTTAGTATTCTTCGCAATACCATAATTCAAAGGAATCAATTCTTCTTTGGAAGGAAGCTTATTCATTATCCAGATATCACACGCATATGAAGCAATGAAAATGCCACAGCTTGGGTCAGGCACACATTAGCCCTCAAAGTGACATCTTTGTTCTTTAACATTTTAAAGAAGTCCTTTGCAACACATTTGCCCAATGCAATACGTCATTTGATATCTTGACTGCTGCTTCATGGCAGTTGATTATGGATTCAAGTAGAATGAAATCCTTGTCAACTTCAGTCTTTTCTCTGTTTACCATGATGTTTCTTATCAGTCAGTTGTGAGGATTTTTGTTTTGTTTATGTTGAGGTATCTGTTGTGGTTACCAGTTGCTGCTCTGACAGGAATATACCACAAATGGGATGGCCTTAACAAACAGGAGTTTATTCTCTTACAGTTTAGAGGCTTTAAGTTTAAGTTCAAAGTGCCAAGTTCTAGGGCCTGGGTGAAAGCCTCTCAGACTTGAGCTTTAGCTCTGCCTCCAGCTCCCAGCCAACTGAAGCTAGACTCTTTTCTTCATTCACACAGTGGCTGGCTCTTGAGGCTGCCAAGCCCAAGGTTCACAAGTAAAAAGGCACAGTCC
>NW_006921949.1:252653-258497 GCF_000298275.1 Orycteropus afer afer
AGTGCATCAGGGTTGTATCCTTTTCCCATACTTATTCAATCTGTATGCTGAGGAAATAACGTGAGAAGCTGGGCTATGTGAAGAAAAATGTGACATTAGGATTGGAGGAAGAATCATTAACCTGAGATATGCTGATGATACAACTTTGCTTGCTGAAAGTGAGGATGACTTGAGGCACTTTCTGATGAAGACTGAAGAACACAGTCTGCAGTATGGATTACATCTCTATATAAAGAAAACATAAATCCTCACAACTGGACCAATAAGCAGCATCACAATAAGTTGAGAAAAGATTGAAGTTGTCAAAGACTTCACATTGCTTGGTTCTACAATGGAGGCCAATAGAAGCAGCAGTCAGGACATTAGACAATGTATAGCACTAGGCAGGTCGGCCGGGAAGGAACTCTTTCAAGTGCTGAGGAGTAAGGATGTCTCCTTGATGACTAAGATGTGCCTGACGCAAGCCATGATATTTTCAGTTGCCTCATATGCATGTGAGAGCTGGACAATGAATAGGGAAGACTGAAGAAGAGTTGATGCTTTTGAGTTGGGGTGCTGACAAGGAATGCTGAAAGTACCATGGACTGCTAAAAGAACTAAGAGATCTATCCTGGAGGAAGTGCAGCTGACCTTCTCCTTTGAAGCAAGAATGGCCAGACTTTGTCTCACCTACTTGGTCAAGTTGTCAGAAGGGACCATTCCCTGGAGAAGGATGTCATGCTTGGTAAAGTGGAGGGTCGACGAAAGAGGGAAAGGCCTTCAATGAGATGGATTTACATGGTGGCTGCAACAATGGGCTCAAGTATAGCAAGGATCATGGAGTTGGCGCGGGATCAGGTGGTGTTTTGTTCTGCTATGCATGGGGTTGCTGAGAGTGGGAAATGATTTGATGGCACCTAACAACCACTCCTTGGAAGGAAGGTTGGGCAATCCTACTTCCGTAGTGATACTGCCTCAGAAACCCAAGTAGGGGTCACTATGAGTCGGGGCCGACTCGACGGCACATAACAACAACAACAACAACAACAGCAACTACATACATGGGAAGCAGACCACATACCCAAAGGCAGCTATTCAGCTACTCACAGTAGATTCCACCATGGAGTTGAATACCAGACTTATCATAGGAAATACTATATCCAGCTGCCCAGCCACTCAACCAGGCCTAGCCAAGTTGACATAAAAACATAACCACCACAGTGTCTTCTGTACTGAAAGCTGTAGCCTTTGATCTTCATCAGTAGGTGTTTCAAGTCATTTTCACTTTTCAGCAAGCAATGTTGTGTCATCTGCATATTGCAGGTTATTAAAAAGTCTTCCTCCAATCCTGATGCTATATTCTTCACATAGTCCAACTTCTTGGATAATTTGTTCAGGAAACAGATTGAAAAAGTATGGTGGAAAGACACAACCTTGATGCACACTTTTCCTTATTTTAAACTATGGAGTATGCTCTTGTTCTGTTCAAGCAGCTGTTTTTGGTCTGTGAATAGGTTCTACATGAGCACAATTATGTGTGCTGGTATTCTCATTCTTCACGTTGTTATCCATAATTTGTTACTATCAACAAAATTAGTTCCAATAACGCATACATAAACATCTTTCTGGTATTCCCTGCTTTCAGCAAAGTTCCATCTGACATCAGCAGTGATATCCCTTGTTCCATGTCCTTTACTGAATCTGGGTTGAATTTCTGGCAGTTCCTGTCTATGTACTATTGCAACTGTTTTTTTAATTACTTTTAGTAAATTATACTTGTGTGTAATATTGTTTGTTAATTTCCACTTTCTGTTGGTTCATCTTTCTTTGGAATCTCTTCCAGTCAGTTGGCCAGGTACCTTTCTTCCAAATTTCTTCTCACAGATGAGTGAGCCATTTCAGTGTTGCATTGGTTTGTTGAAACATCTCAATGCATATTTAGTCAATTCTTAGAGCCATGTTTTTACTAGTAACTTTAGTGTAGCTTAGACTTCTTCCTTCAGTACCATTGGTTCTTGAACATAGGCTGCTTCCTGAAGTGGTATACACTGACCACTTATTTTTGCTGCAGTGACTCTGTGTATTCCTTCCATCTTCTTTTGATGCTTCCTGCATTGTTCAATATTCTGTCCATAGAATCCCTCAGTATTGCAATTTGAGGTTGGAAATTTTTCTTTAGTTCTTTCAGATTGAGAAATGATGAATGTGTTTTTCCCTTTTGGTTTTCTAACTCCAGCCCTTTGTGCATTTCATTATAGTATTTTGTCTTCTTGAGCCACCCTTTGGAATCTTCTCTTGAGCCCTTGTACTTCATCATTTCTTGCATTCATTTTAGCTACTTTCCACTCAAGACCAAATTTCAGAGTCTCTTCTGACATCCATTTTGGTCTCTTCTTCCTTACTTGTCTGTTTAATGACCTTTTGCTAGTCTTTGGTCATTGGTGTTCATTATAACAAATCTGTTATTGAAAATTTCTAAATTCAGGTGGCATATATTCCAGGTCATATTTTGGCTCTTATGGACTTTTTTATTTTTCTTCTCAGCTTCAAGTTGAACTTGCGTATGAATGATTGATGATCTCTTCCCTGGCTTTGCACTCACTGATGATACTGTGCTTCCCCCTTGTCTTTTTCCACAAATATAATCAATTTGATTCCTATATATTCCATCTGGTGATGTTCACATGTATAGTTGCCATTTATGCTGTTGGAAAAAGGTATTTGCAATGAGTAAGCCATCAAGTTTGCAAAATTCTATCTTGGGATCTTTAGTTTCATTTCTGTCACCAAAGATGTATTTTGCAGCTGTTAATGCTTCTTTGTTTCCATCTTCTGCATTCCAATCAGCAGCAATAATCAGTATATCTTGATTACATGTTTGGTCAATTTCAGACTTCGGAAGTTGGGAGAAATCTTCATCTTTTGCTTTGATGTTAGTTGTATAAATTTGAATAACAATCATATTAACTTATCTTCCATTTAGGGATGTGGATATTATCCTATGACTGATAGCATTGTACAGGACAGATCTTGACACATCCTTTGTGATGATGAATGCCCAGCCATTCCTCTTCAAATTGTCATTTCTGGTATAGTAGACCATATGACTCTGATTCAGAATGGCCAATACCAGTCTACTTCATCTCATTAATGTCTAGGATATCCACCTTCAGACATTCCATTTCATTTTTTATGATGATCTCTGGTAGCATAGTGGATAAAGCATTTGACGGCTAACTGGAAGGTCAACAGTTCAAACCACCTGTAGCTCCAGGGAAGGAAGATGGGGCAGTCTACTTCCATAAAGATTTACAGCCTCTGAACCCCAATGGTGGTTGCTGTGAGTCAGAAGTGACTCAATGGCAGTGAGTTTAGCTTTAATTTTTAGAGTTTCCAATTTTTCTAGTTTAATACTTCATGCATTTTATGTTCCAATTAACAGGGATGTTTGTAGCTGTTTCTTCACATTTTGAGTCATGCCACATCAGCAAATGAAGGTGCTGAAAGTTCAGTCCATCAACATCCTGAAAGTCATTTCTATTTTGAGGCGGCAGCTCTTGCCCAGTGTATTCAGAATGCCTTCCAACCTGAGGGGCTTATCTTTTGACACTATATCAGATAGTGTTTTGTTGCTATTCATAAGGTTTACCCTGTCCAGTATTTTTTTGTAAATAGATTGTCAGATTCTTCTAAGTCGAGAAATTTTTAAGACAGGTATCTGGCAATTAAGTGGAAAACATCCATATTTGTGCACATTCTAAAGAAAGGTAATCCCATAGAAAGCTAAAAATGTCTAACAATATCTTTAATATCATACACAAGTCAAAATGTTGCTGCTGAAAATAATTTTAAAAATACTTGCAGCAGTACATCAACAGGGAAGTGCTAGAAATTCAAGCCAGATTCAGAAGAGGATGTGGAACAAGGGGTTTCATTGCTGATATCAGGTAGATCTTGGCTAAAAGTAGAGAATACTAGAAAGATGTTTACCTGTGCTTTATTGACTATGTAAAGGCATTCAGCTGTGTGGATCATAACACATTGTGGATAACATTGTGAAGAATGAGAAATCCACAACACTTCTTTGTGTTCCTGCAGAACCTGTTCATAGATCAAGAGGCAGTCATTCGAACAGAACAAGGGAATACAGTATATGTTAAGATCAGGAAAGGTGTGCATCAGGGTTGTGTCCTTCTACCATATTTACTCAGTCTGTATGTTGAGCAAATAATCCGGGAACCTGGGCTATATGAGAAGAACAAGGAATCAGGATTGGAGGAAGACTCACGAACATCCTGTGATATGCAGATGACACAACTTTGCTTGATAAAAGTATAGAGGATTTGAAGCACTTAATGAAGATCATGGACTACAGCCTTCAGTATGGATGACATCTCAACATGAATGAAACAGAAATCCTCACAACTGGACAAATAAGCAACATCATTATAAACTGAGAAAAGATTGAAGTTCTGAAGAATTTCATACTACTTGGTTCCACAATCAACACCAGTGAAAGCTGCAGTCAAGAAATCACATGATGATTGAGCAAATCTGCTACAAAAGACCTCTTTAAAGTGCTGAAGAGCAAAGATGTTTCTTTGAAGACTAAGATGCACTTAACCGAAGCCATGGAGTTTTCAGTCACCTCATATGCATAGGAGAGCTGGATAATGAATAAGGAAAACCAAAGAAGAGTTGATGCTTTTGAGTTGTGTTGGCGAAGAATACTGAAAGTACCATGACTGCCAGAAGAACTAACAGATCTTTCCTGAAAGAAGTACAGCAGAAATGCTCCTTGGAAGTAAGAATGGCCAAACTTCATCTCACCTGCTTTGGTCATGTTGTCAGAAAGGGCCATTCCCTGGAGAAAGATATCATGTTTGGTAAAGTAGAAGGTCAACGAAAAAGGGGAAGGCCCTCAACAAGATGAATTGACACAGTGGCCGTAATGATGGGCTCAGGTATGGCAAGAATTGTGAGGCTGGCAGAGGACCAGGCAGTGTTTCATTCTGTTGTACCTAGGGTCACTGTGATTCAGAGCCAACTTGACAGCACCTAACAACAACAACAACATAGCATTGGGGAAATCTGCTGGAAAAGACTTCTTTACAGTGTTAAAGCACAAAGATGTCGCTTTGAGGGCTTAGGTGTGCCTGACCCAAGCCACGGTGTTTTCAGATGCCTTGTATGCATATGAAAGCTGAACAATTATTAAGGAACATCAAAAGAGAATTGATGCCTTGGAATTATGGCATTAGCCATAATTAGAATTAGAATATTGAATATACCATAAACTGCCAGAAGAACAACTAAATCTGCCCTGTATTAAATACAGCCATAATGCTCTTTACAAGTATAGATGGAGAGAGTTTGTCTCATGTACTTTGGATATATTGGCCCTACTTGCCAATGAGGAGGGACCAGCTGCTGGAGAAAGACATCATCCTTGGTAATGTAGAGTCAACCAAAAAAGGGAAGACTATCAATGAGATGGTTGCCACAGTGGCTGCAACAGTGGGTTCAAGCATAGCAGCAGTTGTAAGTATGCTGCAGGACTGTACAGTGTTTCATTCTATTGTATATATATCATTGTTATGAGTTAAGACCAACTTGATGGCACCTGCCTTAATTTTTTTTTCTTTTAATTGTGATTTAGGTGAAAGTTTACAGGGCAAATTCACTTTCCATACAGCAGTTCACATACGCTTTGTCTCATGACATTGGCTATAATTTACAACAATGCAACAGCTCCTCTCCCACTTGCTCCTGATAGTTACCTCTTCCCTGTGTCCATCCCTTCATGCATTCCTGCCCTCTGAGCTGTCTTCCGGTACATAAGCAGTCCTCCTTTCTCCCATGATT
>NW_006921949.1:258702-271349 GCF_000298275.1 Orycteropus afer afer
TGACAGTGGTAGCACCATCTAGTTATTCTGGTCTTATAGTTGTATAGGCTGCGGATTGCATGATGTACCAGTCACTAGGACTGATTTTTTCCATGAATCTTTGGTTTTCTTCATTCTTCTTTGCTCTAGATGAGGAGAGACCCAACATTACATCTAGATGGCTGCTTGTAAGCGTTTAAGATCCCAGGCCCTACTCGCCAATGTAGGAGGTGGAACAATGTTTTGTGTAGTATGTTATGCCAGTTCAGCTTGATGTCCCCTGTGACTATGGTCCTGAACCCACAGGCTCAACTACTTACTCCCTCTGAGTAGCTGGCTGAGCCCAAGAAGTGACTACAACCTTGTCCCTTGTTAGCTTTACTATACACCTGGGATTTCTTAAAGAACATACAAATACACTTGTAGAAACATTGTCTGCCAACCTTCTACATGGTCATGGGCATACTCCCCGCTGCATAGACTTACCTAATAGTCTACCTGTCTATCTACCCGTGTAGCCATGTTTGCCTTCTCTGACAGTGCAGTACTGTATGTGCAAAAGGGTTCATCTTTGCTGTTTGCACCTCCCATGTCTTTCTCTATGTCTTCCCCTTCCTCAGTGCCACCATGTTGTTCACTCATATTTGGTACATTGCCTTTTTCTTCACCCAAATCAATACCTGTCTCTACCTGTCTAGCAGTGTTCCCTGCCCTCCCCTCCCATACCTGGTAACCAACAAAGAAACTTTCCTTCCAAAGATAAAACTTTCCTTGACTTTTTACAATAACAGACTAATAAAATATTTGTCCTTCTGTGATTGACTTATTCCACTGAGCATAATGTCCTCCAAGTTTATCCACGTTATACGGTATTTTGCAAATTCTACATTATTCTTCAGGGTTGCATAGTATTCCACTGTGTGTATGTACCATAGTTTGGTTGTTTCCATCTTTTGGCTATTGCAAATAGCACTGTGATGAACATGGGTGTGCCTGTCTTAAATTTTAAAAAATAACTGTAAGACTCATGTACCCAAAACTACAAAACATTGTTGAAAAAATATAACTAAATAATTGGAATGAAATTAGTCCTTCTAAAAATTGTTCTAAAGATTTAATAAAATCCCTATGAAAATATCAAATTAATTTTTTTGCAGAAATTGATAATTTAACTCCAAAATTGCAGAAATAAAAGGACCCTGGATAGCCAGAATGACCTTGAAAAAACCAAAATTGCAGGATTCACCCTTCCTGATATCAAAACTTAGTACAAAATTACAATAATAAATATAGTGTAGTATTGCTATTAGCATAGCCATAGAAATCAAGGGAAGAGAATTGAGAATCCAGAAATAAACCCATACATATATGGTCAATTGATTTTGGACAAGATTGCCAACACAGTTCAGTAGGGAATCTATAATCTGTCTGTTTTTCATACTTGCATTTTACTGTGATACTGCAAGGTATACCACTCATATTTAAATACCAGTAGGGACACCCATGGTCAGGTTTCAGTAGATCTTCTAGATTCAAACAGACTGAGAAGGAAGGTCCAGTGATCTGCTTCCAAATGTTAGCAATTAAAACCCTATGGAAAGCAATAGAAAATTTTCTGTGTAGTGTTGGAAGATGAGCTCCTCGTATGGAAGACACTCAAAATGCAACTGAAGAAGAGCTGCCTCCTCAAAGTAGAGTCAGCCTTAATCAATGTAGGAAGTAAAGCCTTTGGGACCTACATTTGCTGATGTGGTACGATTCAAAAAGAGAAGTAATAGCTGCATACAACAATTTGTAATTGCAGTATACAAAGTATGATTCAAGGAAAATTAGAAATTGTCAAAAGGAAATGGAATGACTGAAGATTGATATCTGAGGCATCAAAGAGTTGAAATGGACTGATATTGGCCACATTGAATCTGACAATCATGTGGGTCACTATGTTGAGAATAACAAGTTGAAGTTGAAAAGTGTCACATTAATCGCAAAAGAGAACATTTCAAGATCTATCCTGAAGTACAGTGCAGTCAGTGATAAGTTAATATCCATGTGCCTAAAAGGGAGACCAGTTAATACGACTATAATTCAAGTTTATGTACCAACTACAAATGCCAAAGATGGAGAAATTGAAGATTTCTATTAACTGCTGCAGTCTGAAATTGAGCAAACGTGTGCCCAACATATATTGATACTTATTGGGGATAGGAAGATGAAAGTTGAAAACAAAGAAGAAACAGTAGTCAGAAAATATAGCCTTTGTGATAGGGATGAAGCCAAAATTTGCGTGATAGAATTCTTTAAGACCAATGGGTTACTAACTAGGGAAAGGTTTTTTTTTTCAACAAGACAGACAATGACTATATACATAAACATCATTGAATGATATAGTCAATCAAATTGACTGTATCTGTGGAAAGAGACAATAGAAAAACACTATTACCAAGACAAAGGCAGAAGCCATCTGTGGAATGGACCATCAATTGCTCATATACAAGTTCAAATTAAAGTTGAAGAAAATCAAAGCAAGTCCACAGGAGCCAAAACATGACCTTAAATACATCCTGCCTAAATTTAGAGATCATCTCCAGAGTACATTTGATACATTGAAGACTAATGGCCAAAGACCAGAAAAGTTGTGGGAAAACACCAAGGACATCTTGCATGAAGAAAGTAGCAGGTCATTAAAAAGACAAGAAAAGACCAAAATGGATGTCAGAAGAGACTCGGAAACTTCCTCATATTCACAGAGAAGCTAAAGCTAAAATGAACAGAAGAAATAATGAAGTAGAAGAGCTGAACAAAAGATTCCAAAGGGTGACTCAAGAAGACAGGGTAAAGTATTCTAAACAAATGTGTGGAGACTTAGAGTAAGAAAACCAAAATGGGACAAACATGATTGGCATTTCTCAAACTGAATAAACTGAAGAGAAATTTGAAGCCTCAAGTTGCATCATTGAAGGATCCTGTGGGGGGAAAAAATTAAATGATGCCATAAGTATCAAAAGAAGTTGAAAGGAATATGCAGAAACAGTGTACCAAAAAGAATCAGTCAATGTTCAGTCATTTCATAAGGTAGCATATAATCAAGAATGACTGGTACTAAAAGAAGTTAAAGCTGTACTGAAGGCACTGGTGAACAACAAGTCTCCAGAAACTGATGGAATATCAATTGAGATGCTCTAATAAGGAGATACAACACTGCAAGTGCTTACTGATCTGAGTGAAGAAATTTGGAAGACAAATAGCTGGCCATCTAACTAGAAGAGATCCATATTCTTGCTTATTCCAAAGAGAAGTGGTCAAAAACAATGTGAAAATTATTGAACAGTATCATTAATATCACATGCTAACCAAATTTTGCTAAAGATAATCCAAAAACAGTTGCAGCCATACATTATTATGGACCTACCAGAAGTTCAAGCCACATTTGAAAGAGAACATGGAAAAAAGATATCACTGCTGATTGTCAGACGTATGTTGCCCCAAAGCAGAGAATACTAGAAAGATGTTTACCCATGTTTTATCAGCTGCACAAAGACTTTTCATGATGTGGATTATAACAAATTATGTATAACATTACAAAGAATGCAAAGCACTTAATTGTACTAATGTGAAACCTGTACATGGATCAAAGCAGTTGTTTGAACAGAGCAAGGGGATACGGAGTGGTTAAAATCAGAAGAGGCATGGCAGGCTTGTATCCTTTCACCTTACTTATTCAATGTTTATGCTGAGCAAATAATCCAGGAAACTGAACTATATGAAGAACATCAAGTCAGGATTAGAGGAAAGCTTTGATATTCAGATGACAGAACCTTGCTTGCACTTCTTGACTGTCAAAGACTACAGCCTTCAATATGCATTACATCTGAGCATAAAGACAAAAAAACCCTTACAAATGGACCAGTAAACAACATGATGATAAATGGTAAAGAAATTGAAGTTGTCAAGGATTTCATTCTACTTGGATAAACCATTAATGCCCATTGAAGCAGCAGTCTAGAAATTAAAAGACATAGTACAAGGAGAAAGTCTGCTGCAAAATACCTCTTTGAAATGTTAAAAAGCAAAGACAGCACTTTGAAGACCAAGGTGCACTTGACTCACACCACTGTATTTTCAGTTGCCTCATACGCATGTGAAAGCTGGACATTAAAAAAAGGAAGGTGGGAGGAGAATGGATGCATTTGAATTGTGGTATTAATGAAGAATGCTAAATATACCATAGGCTTCAAGAAGAACAAACAAATCTCTTTTGGAGGAAGTCCAGCCAGAATACTCCATAGATGCAAGGATGGTGAGACTTTTGTCGTTGAGAAAGACCAATCACTAGAAAACGTCATGATGTTTGGTGAAGCAGAGGGTCAGTGAAAATGACAGAAATCTTCTGTGAGTTAGATTGATGTGGTAGCCGTAACAGTGAGCTCAAACATACAAAAGATTATGAGAATTGCCCAGGACCAGGATGTGTTTCATTCTGTTACATGCAGGGCCAACATGAATCAGAGCTGGCTTGATGGCAACTAATAGTACTATAGTCCTTTCAACAAATGGTACTGGGACAACTGGATATTTATATGCTCATTCATGCATTAACTCAAAGTGGATCAAAGACCTAAATATAAGATCAAAAAACTATAAAACTCTCAGATAAAAGACATTAGTATAAATCTTGGTGACTTTGGATTGGACAATGGTTGCTTAGATATGACACTTAAAGCTTCAGAACATATATGTGTGTGTGTGTGTATGTATATGTGTATGTGTATATGTGTGTGTATATACACACACACACATACTTTGGGAGCTCTGGTGGTATAGTGCCTAAGACATTTATTTGACTGCTAACCAGAAGGCTGGCAGTTCAAACCCACCAGCCACTCCTCAGAAGAAAGGTTGGGCAATCTACTTCCATAGTGATACCACCTCAGAAACCCAAGGAGGAGGTTGCTATGAGTCAGATCCAACTCGACGGCAGCAAGTTTTTATTGGACTTCATCAAATTTGAAAACCTGTGCTTCAAAGGACACTATCAAGAAAGTGAAGAGATGATGAATTAAACAGAATGAAATATTTATAAAACATAAACTGATAAAGGTCTAATATCCAAAATATTTAAAGAATTCCTACAACTCTATAGTAAAAGAGAAAAACTCAACTAAAAAATGGGCAAAGGACTTCAATAGCTATTTCCCCAAGGAACATATACAAATGAATGATAAGTACAGAAAAAGATGTTCAACATCATGAGTCATTTGGGAAATGCAAATCAAAATCACAACTAGGATAATCAGTATAATAATTAAAAAAAAAAAAGAGAAAGACAATAAAAACTCTTGCCAGGGATATGGAAAATTGGAACCCTTGTACATTGCTAGTTTTTGTTGTGTGCCATCGAGTTGATTCCCACTCATAGCACCTCTATTACAGAGTAGCACTGCACCATAGGATTTTATGGAGTTTAATCTTTATAAGAGAGCTCTGGAGGAGTAGTGGTTAAAACATTCTGCTGCTAACCAAAAGGTTGGTGTTTCAACCCCATCAGCTGCTCTGTGGAAGAAAGATAAGGCATTCTGCTTCAATAAAGATTTACAGCCTTGGAAATCCCTGGAGCAGTTTCACTCTGTCCACTAGGGTCACTATGAGTTGGAATTGATGCCATGGCAGTGGGTTAATCTTTATGGGAGCAGTTCTCCGGGTTTTTTCTCATGTAGAACAGCTGGTAGATTTGAATGGCCAACCTTTCAATAAGCAGCTGAGCTCTTAAGCATCGTACCACCAGGGCTCCTTTATACATTGCTAGGAAAAACTGAAAAAAGCCTAGTTGCTGCTGAGAGGATTCCAGCTCATAGCAACCCTATAGGAAAGAATAGAACTCCCTTGTGGGGTTTCCAAGGGTTTACATTTAAGAAGGAAGCCCTGGTTGCACAGTGGTTAAGTACTTGGCTGCTAACAGAAAGGTTGACAGTTTGAACCTACTAGTCACTCCATGGAAGAAAGATGTGGTAATCTGCTTCCATAAAGATTTTGGCTTTGGAAAACCTCTATGACAGTTCTACTATGTCTTATAGTAGAACTGTCATAGAGGTTTTCCAAAGCCAAAATCTATATGGAAGCAGATTACTTATGGGAGCTCTGGTAGCATAGTGGCTAAAGCACTTGACTGCTAACCAGAAGGCTGGCGGTTCAAACCCACCAGCCACTCCTCGGAGGGAAGGTTGGGCAATCAGTGATACTGCCTCGGAAACCCAAGGAGGGGTCGCTATGAGTCGGGGCCGACTCGACGGCACATAACAACAACAACAACAACTATATCTTATACGGTTGCGGTGAGTTAGAATCAATTTGACAGCAATGAATTTTTGTTTTAGGGTCAACTTTATGGAAGCCAACTGCCACATCTTTATCTCACAGAACATCTCACTCCTTATACATTTCTATAAGAACTATAAAATGGTACTGTTTCTTTGAATATAATAAAATAACTTTTGGACATGGCAGACTCCAAGCTTTCTTGTGGGTTTAAAAAGGTCCCCAGGTGTCCCAAATTAACTAGGGATGCAAAGGACTCTGATTTGGGTACAGCTGTCCTGGGGATAGATGAAACCTCTCCTTTTAACTGACTGACAACATGACCACATCTTTTCCGAATCAGTGCTCCCAAATCAGCACCCCAATAGTGTGCCTGTCCATTGCATGCTACAAAACAGAAACTGAGACTACCGTGATCAGGAGGCCAAGTAAAGGAAAAGGCCATGACTTTTTGTTATCCTACTTTGTCAACTAGGTGAGGAAAGGGGAATCCCTCAGCCAAGGAGATAATAGTTTTGTTGAGAAGGAAGACATCATCTTTTCTTGGATGGACTTTCAGACCAAATATGGGACGTTGCCCATCTTGGTCTGACTCTGGAGGACCCTTCTGCAGTCAGTCTTCCTGCAGACCCAGGGAAATAACAGATTTATCTTGGGACAAAGGGCTAAAAAAAAAAAAAAAAGAGAGAGAGACTATAACAATTTATTCCTTATTCTGGTATAAAAAATATATTGAATTATATTATGGGATACTATAGTACCAAAAGGGAATTCTGGTAGCATAGTGCCTAAGGCACTTGACTCCTAACCAGAAGGCTGGTGGTTCAAACCCACTAGCCACTCCTTGGAAGGAAGGTTGGGCAATCTACTTCCGTGGAGATACTGCCTCGGAAACCCAAGAAGGAGTCACTATGAGTTGGGTCCAACTCAACGGCACATAACAACAACAATAGTACCAAATAATAAATGGAATTACTGCATTTAAATGCATAAATATCTAACTATAATTTACTTGGCTAATATAACCAAAAAAACCAAACCCACTGCTAGAGGTAGATTCCAACTCACAGCAACCGCTAGAGGGTTTCCAAAGCTATTAATCTTTGCAGAAACAGACTACCACATTTTTCTCATGTGGAGCAGCTGATAGGTTCAAACCACTAACTATTTGGTTCTCATCTGAGCCCTGTAACCACTGTGCCACCAAGGCCATTTGCTAATAAAAGAGGGACTAAATATATTAACCTCTGTTAACATAAATTACACTTTACAGTAACTCTTATAAAATCTGTAATTCCATTTTGACCAACGGTCACATAAAGAAGTTTTAATTTTTTTTTTTTAATCCCTGTTGCATACTTTTCTCATCCAGGCTGCATATTCCACTGGACGATGAGCCTTCCCAAACTAGATGTTAACCTTGAACAATTTACTAACACAGAATATGAAAATTAGGCAGAAATTTTCTTACAGAGGATCCATAGATAAATATCTGTCAATATCAGATGAGATAGTCTTGGTTGACCTCTCCTTTTCCAACATTCAGAGCTCCTCTTAGCCTCAAACCCCATGTGGTTGTTAGGTTCTGTCACGTCAGTTCTGAATCACAGTGACCCAGTAAAATAGAGCAAAACACTGCCCAGTCCTGCACCATCCTCACAGTCATTACTGTGCTTGAGCCCACTGTGGAAACCACTGTGTCAATCCATCTCGTTTGGGGTCTTCTTTTTCACTTACCCTCTACATTACCAAGCATGGTACCCTTCTCTGGGACTGTTCCCTTCTGATAATGTGACCGAAGTCTCACCCTCCTTGTTTCTAGGGAGCATTCTGACTGTATTTCTTCCAAGACAGGTTTGTTCGTTCTTCTGGAAGTCCATGCCATATTTCAGTATTTTTCAACAGCACCATTATTGAAATGCATCAGACCCCATAAGGCACACAATTACCAGTAGACTGTGCAGTCACGCCATGGTGGGGACCTGCCAGATCTGGGACTTAAACAGTTCTATTTATACATTACTGATACCTCTGTAATTGTCTATTGAATACAAGCTATAACAGAAGACCCAAGTTTTTCTCTGACTTGTGTTGAAGCCTTATAAGTAAGAATTTCTAGGTGCTAAGCAAGGATACAACATTTGTTTCACCAAAATGAATGTTAGGGTCACTTGCATGTGGGATTTTCTTGCTCTTTTTACAGAGGTGCAAATAAACATTGTTCCTGAAGATAGTTTTGGTAGAGTTATGGTATTTCTGTGGACATACAGCAAATGGGTGTAAATGCCCAATTTATTAGCCTGACCTTCTCCATTCCTAGGCAAGGAAATGATCTCAGATCTCCTTGACACAGCATCCTAACCCAACTCATTTTTGCTACTGTCTAGCAATACAAAGAAAGCTATTTGGGATTATATTGTTGTTGTTGTTATGTGCTGTCAAGTCAGACCAGACTCATAGCGACCCCTCTTTGGGTTTCTGAGGCAGTATCACTACAGAAGTAGATTGCACCATCTTCCTTCCAAGGAGTGGCTAGTCGGTTTGAACTGCCAGCCTTCTGGTTAGCAGTCAAATGCCTTAGGCACTACACTACCAGAGTTCTCTTGGAAAATGATAAAATAACATAAAAGTGAATTGAAACTAATCAAAGTTAGAAAGATCATCTCACAAGAAACCACTAAGCTGAAACATATATAAAGAAATGAGAGTTTAGGAAAAATCATTATGTTAGAAATTTCCCTTTTACTGAGTGACATTCTGATTCCTAGACTTGTTTGTTGTCCATTTAATAGGATCCTCTACACAAATACCCTTTGTTGTCATTAATGTCTTGGGACCAAGTAAAACCTGTGAACAAGCACACACAGCTCTTAAGAAACTGTGAAGAGTTGAAACTCCACTCAAGGTCAGGACAAATCCAGACTATGTAATTCAAAACTTTTGGAGAAATAAAAATTTCTTTTATTACAACATACTACAAATTCCCTTTTTATCAAATCATTTTTTATCTGAGAAAAATGGAAAATGTCTCAAACAACATAAAATGAAGAAGAGAATTGTGGGGAAAAAAGCTTTAATAATGAGAAATTTAATAATGTTTAAATGGTTAAACAAGGCCAATAATATCCTGAATGATGTGCCTGGACACATTCCCTAGACCTCAAAAATCAAGTATAATATCATTGGGTCCAACTAAATAGCTATTTCTCATATTTATAATAATGCTCTTGCCATATTGCCCACCATAATAAAACTCTATGAGTCAGAATTGACTTCATGGCACACACCAATATTCTAAAGTACCCTGAATTAACTCTTATCATAGCATTTACCACATAATGTCATGATAGCCCTTTTACTAGATAGAATACACATACTATGCCTATGTCACAGTTCTAATTCCTACACTTACCATAACATCTGAGACTATTTTAATAAGTATTTTCTTAATTATTATGATTGTTTAAATATAAAGTTACCAGTGTTTAAGCATAATGCTGAAATAAAAGCTATGCTGCCCTATTGTCACTTCCTATAGTTCAAAATTATCCTAATATATATGTGGTTGCCTTATTTTACTGTTTTTGTCATACTGCAGTGAAACCCCACCATACTACAATCTGTAATAAAGTGAATTCTGATTATATGTAGTTTGCTTTGGCTCTTGCCCTCAGTCTAGTCAAGGGGGCTAAAATTACTTTATCCTAACAGTCATGTTCTCTTTTTATCATAGCTTCACCCAAAGCTGCTGTACTTTCTTTTACTGCCACCTCATTTAACTGAACGATCATTTGAATAGACTTTAGAAACTTCTCAGATATTCATCTTTTCATTTTTTTCCTAGAATATTCAACAATATGAAATATTAATTACATCCAATATAGTATGTTTTATAGTAGAAAGTATTTACTCCTAGTAGGAGGAGGTTGGCAAGAGGGTGTTTTTTCCCCACCTTAAATGCCTGTTGTTATTAGGGGCCATTACATCAGTTCCAACTCATAGCAACCCTGTGTACAACAAAATGAAACATTTCCTGGTCCTACACCGTCATCACAATTATTGTTTTGTTTGAGCCCATTGTTTTAGCCACTATATCAGTCCATCCCATTGAGGGGGATCCTCTTTTTCATTGGTCCTCTATTTTACCAAGCATGATGTCCTTCTCCAGGGACTGGTCCTTCCTAATGACATGTCCAAAGTCCATGAGACAAAGTCTCACCATCATCACTTCTAAGGAGCATTCTGGCTGTATTTCTTCCAAGATAGATTTGTTCATTCTTCTGGCAGTCTGTAGTATATTCAATATTTTTTTGCCAACATCATAATTCATTGGGGCTCAGTTCTTCTTTGGTCTTCTTTATTCACTCTCTAGCTTTTGCATGAATGTGACACAACTGAAAATACATGACTTAGGTCAGGCATACGTTAGTCCTCAGCATGACAGCTTTGTTGTTTAATACTTTAAAGAAGTCTTTTGTAGCATATTTGTTTAATGCAATACATCATTTCATTTCTTGACTGCTGCTTCCATGGGCATTGATTATGGATCCCGGTAAAATGAAATCCTTGACAACTTCAGTCTTCTCCATTTATAAATGGCACAACATTGATATTTCATAATAGTTGAATGACAAATATTTGTAATACATACGATATGTGGAAGAACATGCATATAACTCTTTCAATGCATCTAAATCTTTTGTCAGATAAGTGATTTTCAAATATTTTTTCTCTAGCCTGTGGTTTGTATTTCAATTTTAACAAGGTGTTTCATAGATCATTGGAGCTCTGATGGCACTATGGTTAAAACATTGGGTTGCTCACATGCTCTGTGGAAATGCATCCCTTGGAGCAATTGACCACGGAGCACCAGAGGGGCAACATATGCGTGGAGGAAATGCAGGACACAGAGAAGCGTATAACTGTGAGGGGCATTGGGGGAGGAGACTGGGTTAGGGTTGGGGATGGTAAATAGGGAGTGAAACTAAATGTACATGTAATGTTCAATGTAAAACAAACTCTTAAAAAAAAAAAAAAAAAACCTAAAAAAAAAAAATTGGACTGTTAACCAAAACTTTGGCAGTTTGAACCCATACCCTATGGGGCATTTCTACTCTGTCTTAAAAGGTAGCTATCTGTCAGAATTGACTCAGTGGCAGTGGGTTTGGGTGTGTTTCAAAGAGCAAAAGATTTAATTTTAACAAAGTTCAATGTATCACTTTTTGTCTTCTACAAAGTTTAAGTGTCAGAAATACTAAAAAAAAAAAAAAAAAACCTTTAAAACTCTTAAGAATTCTCTATACTGTCCACTTTGCATATGATACAGTAGTATAAAAGTGCTGAACTCCTGAGAAAATTCAGCGTACCTCAGAAAAATGCATCAAAAGTAATCACTGTTTTAGACCCTTAAACAGGGTAATGTCAGGAAAGTAGTCCTGTGGACAAGAAAAATGGTGGAGGAATCAATTTGTCGACTTACATGAAGTTTACACTAGAAAATACCTCTTGGTAAAATATGCCTGTATTATCTGAATTTTGAATATTGATTAGTTAGCTAGATTCTTGGATATTTGGCAGCTTTCTTTTGGTAATGTCAGCAAAGACAGGACCCGAAGTAGGACAGTTGGCTGTAAATTAGACAAGATTCTTTTAGTTGGAAGTGACAAAAACAAATCCTGGACTAGCTTAGGGTCAAAAGGAGAATTAACTGGTACAAGAACCCTATGAGTGAGTTGATACCAACACAACAGAATAGGAATTTGTGTGGCTTTCAATAATTACTGAATACAGAACTTAAAGAACATAAGGGTTCTGCTTCTCATATCTGTGACTGTTTTTTCCTTCTCACTTAGAACCAGCTCTCTCTCCCTCTCCCTCAAGAAAAAAGTTAAATAGTTGAAAAAAGAAGACACATATAAACTCTTTGAAAACTAAAGAAAATGGACAGATTTCTAGAAACATATTATATACCTAAGCTAACACAGACTGAGGTAGATAATTTGAACAAACCCAAACAGAAGGGAAAAAAAAAAAAAACTTACCAACAATAAAATGGCCCAGTTGGCTTCACTGGTGAATTGTATCAAACATTCAGAGAAAAGCTGACACCAGTTCTACTCCAACTATTCCAGAATATAGAAAAAAGGGAATACTTCAGAATTAATTTTATGAAGGAAGCATGACCCTGGTACCAAAGCAAAGTAAAGACACCACTAAAAAAGAAAATTATCAACAATATCCCTTATGAACATAACACAAAAATTCTCAACAAAATCCTAGCCAGTAGAATCCAACAACATATCAAAAAAAATAAATAAATAATGACCAAGTGAATTCATACCAGGTAGGAGAGGATG
>NW_006921949.1:271449-276331 GCF_000298275.1 Orycteropus afer afer
AAAAAAAAAAAAAAAATAATGACCAAGTGAGATTCATACCAGGTAGGAGAGGATGGTTCAACATTAGGAAAACAGTCAACAGTATCCACCACATAAACTTAAAAAAAAAAAAAAGGAAAGAACCACATGATCATATGAATCAATGCAGAGAAGGTATTTGACAAAATCAAAACCCCATTCCTGATCAAAATGCTGAACAAAATAGCAATAGAAAGGAAACTCTTCAACATAATTAAAGGCATATATACAAAAACTATGGCCAACATTATTGTCAGTGGAGAGAGACTGAAAGCATTCCCCTTATAAACAGAAACCAAATAAGGATGCGCTATATCACCACTTCTATTTAATACTGTATTGGAAGTCCTAGCCAGAGCAATAAGGAAAGAATGAGAAATAAAAGGCATCCAAATTGGCAAAGAAGAAGTAAAACTACCTCTGCCAATGATATGATCCTGTACGTAGAAAATCCCAAAGACTCAGTAAGAAAATTACTGGAGCTAATTTTTGCAGAGTGGCTGGATACAAGATCAACATTTAAAAAAGAAAAAAAATAGTTGAATTCCTTTAACAAAGAGAACTCTGAAAAGGAAATTCAGGCAAACTGTACAGTAGCTACCCAAAAGATGAAATACTTAGGAATAAATCTAACCAGACACACAAAAGACCTATAAAATACAAAGTACGTAACACTGCTATAAGAAACCTATACAAATTGAAGAATATACCGTGCTCACAGATAGGAAGACTTAACATCATGAAAATGTCAGTACCACCCAGAGCATCTACAGATATAATGCAATCTCGATCCAGATTTCATCATCATTCTTTAAAAAAGTAGAAAAACTAATCACCAACTTTATATGGAAGGGAAAGAGACCTCAGATAAATAAAACACTACTAAAGAAGAACAAAATAGGAGGCCTCACACTCCCCGATCTCAAAACCTACTACATAGCTACAGTAGTTAAAACAGCCTGGTACAGTGATAGACAAATAGGCCAAAGGAGCAGAATTGAGAACCCAGAAGGAAATCTATCCACCTATGGATAGCTGATCTTTGAAATTCATTAAATTAGAAAGAGGTGGTCTCTTTAATAAATGGTGCTGGAAAAACTGGGTATCTGCAGAAAAAAGAAACAGAACCTATATCTCACACCATATACAGAAACAAACTCAAGTTGAATCCTGAAGATAAAATGCTAAGCTGTAAAGATGAAGAATAAATAAATAGGGACAAACTTAGGGGCCCTGATACATGGCATAAATACACTATTTCACTTAACTAAAAATGAACAAATACCAGAAGAAAAAATAGATAACTGGGACCTACTAAAAATTAGACACTTCTACATATCAGAAGATTTCAGTAAAAAAAAAGAACCCACACACTGGGAAAAAAAGTTTTGGCAGTGACATATCAGACACAGGGCTAATTTGTAAAATATACAGAAAATGAAAATACCTTAAAGCAAGAGAAATAATCCAACTGAAAATGGACAGAGGACATGAACAGATACTTCACCAAAGAAGATATTCAGGCAGCTAACAAACACATGAAGAAATGCTTGTAATTAGAGAGATGCAAATCAAAACAACTATATCATCTCACAGCACTACTGTTGTTGTTATTTGCTGTCAAATCAGACCTGACTCATAGCGACCCCTCCTTGGGTTTCTGAGGCGGTATCACTACAGAAGTAGATCGCCCAACCTTCCTTCCAAGGAGTGGCTGGTGGGTTTGAACCACCAGCCTTCTGGTTAGCAGTCAAGTGCCTTAGCTGCTATGCTACCAGAGCTCACTAATAGCAGAGTTCAAAAAACTAGAAAACAACAAATGCTGGTGTGAATGTGAAGAGACTGGAACCCTCACACACTGTAGGTAGGACTGTAAAATGGTACAACCACTGTAGAAAACTGTGTGGTACTTCCTCAAGAAATTGAAAGTAGAATTACCATATGATCCAGGATTCCCACTATGAGGCATATATTCAGAAGAACTCTAGTGATGTAGTGGTTAAGGCATTTGGCAGCTAACCAGAATGTCACTGGTTTGAATTCACCAGCCACTCCATAGAAGGAAGATAGAGCAGTCTGTTTCCATAAGCATTTACAGCCTTGGAAAGTCAGTGGGTGTTGTGATGAGGTGGAATCGACTCAGTGGCAGTGAGTTTGGTTTCAGTGAGTGAGGTATATAATCTAGACCAATAAGAGCCTTGACAAAAACAAATATGTATGTTGTTGTTGTTGTTGTTATGTGCTGTCGAGTCAGCCCTGACTCATAGCGACCCCTCCTTGGGTTTCCGAGGCAGTATCACTATGGAAGCAGGATTACCCAACCTTCCTTCCGAGGAGTGGCTGGTGGGTTTGAACCGCCAGCCCTCTGGTTAGCAGTCAAATGCCTTAGCCACTATGCTACCATAGCTCCCAGAAATATGTATACCCATGTTAATTACAGCACTATTCACAATAGCAAAAAGATGGAAACAACCTACATGCCCATCAATGGATGAATGGTTAAACAAATTGTGGTACGTAGACACAATGGAATACTACTCACTGTTAAAGAACAACGATGAATTTGCAAAACATCTCATAAAATGGATGAACCTAGAGGACTTTATGTTGAGTCAAATTAGGCAATCACAAAAGGACAAATACTGTGTATGAGGCCACTATTGTAAAAAATCAAGAAAAAGGTTTCACACAGAAAGAAATATTCTTTCACAGTTATCAGGGTGGGAGGATAAACAACTAATTAGAGGGTAGACACAAATTAACTTGTGTGCAGGGAAAAGCAATAAAAAAGATTTAATTTCTACATTTAGGTAGGAACAAACTCTGTGAAACCCAACTCCATGATAATAAGCTACACTATTCCATACAGGGAAATAATAATCTCATGGAATAGAACGTATTGTATTTATTACTGTTCTTCGGCTTTAACTTGAACTTGCAGATAAACAATTGATGTGGTTCACAGTTGGCAGCTGACCTTTTCCGACTGAAGATACTGAGCTTCTCCATCATCTCCACAGATGTAGTTTATTTGATTCCTGTGTATTCCATCTGGTTAGGGCCACATGTATAGGTTGTCATTTGTGTTTTTGAAAAAAAAGAATTTCTAATGAATGTCATTGGTCTTGAAAAATTCTGTCATGTGATCTCTGGCTCTTTTCTGTTGTCAAAGCCATATTTTCCAATGACTGATACGTGTTTGTTGCAAACTTTCAAATTTCAATGACCAGTAATTATCTATGAATCTTGTTCCATTTGTGGTCATTTTCAGACTACATAAGTTGATAAAAATCTTCAATTTCTTCATGCTTGGCATTAATAGTTGGTGCATAATTTTGAATAATAGTCAATTAACTGCTCTTCCTTGTAGGCATATGGATATTATCCTATCACTGACAGTGTTGTATTTCAGGATAGATCTTGAATTGTTCTCTTTGATGATGAATGCATCATTTCTCTTCAGTTTGTCATTCCCGGCATAGCAGACCATATGATCGTAAGATTTAAAATGGCCAATACCAGTCCCTTTCAACTCAATAATGCATATGGTATTGATCTTCAGGCATTCCATTTCATTTTTCAACAAATCCCAATTTTCTTTGATTCATACTTCATACATTCCACGTTCTGATTACTATGAATATTTGCAGCTGTTTGTTTTCATTTTGAGTCCTGCCACATCTGCAAAAGAAGATCCCAAAAGCTTTATTCCATTCACATAATTAAGGTCAACTATACTTTGAGGAAGGAACCCTGGTAGTGCAGTGGTTAAAGTACTTAGCTTCTAACAGAAAGGTCTGCCATTCAAACCCACCTGACAATCTGCAGGAGAAATGTGAGGCAGTCTGCTTCTATAAAGATTTACAGCCTTGGCAACCCTATGGGACTGTTCTACTCTGACCTCTAGGGTCACTATGATTCAGAATTGACTCAATGGCAGTGGGTTAGTTTTTGATTTTTTATGCTTTGAAGAGATCTGGAGGTCTGGTTACATCAATGGGATGTTAACGTAAGGTCAGTAGTTTGAACCCACAAACCACCCTGTGGAAGAAGGATGTGGCATTCTGCTTCTATAATGTTTTACGGCCTTGAAAACCCCATGGGGCATTCCTACTCTGTCTTCTAGGGATGCTATGATTCAGAATTGACTCAACAGCAGTGGGTTTTGCTTTGGTACTTTGAAGAGGCAGATATTCCCCAGTCATATTTTGAGTTCCCTCCAAATCTGAGGAGTTCTCGTTCAGCAGTATATCAGATAATGTTCTACTGCTACCCATAAGGTTTCATTGACCAGTTATTTTCAGGAGATAACCAAGTCCTACTTCACTTTGTGTCTTATTCTGGAAACTTTGCTGAAACCTGTTTATCATGGGTGACCCTGCTGGTATTTGAAATACCATTTACATAGCTTCCAACATCACATCAACATACAAGCCATCACAGCACAACAAACTGATAGACAAGAATAGTCTCTTCTCATGCAATATTTGCTCCTCCGCCCATTTGCAGTCCTGAGCCTTCCATAAATTCAAATTAAGTGAGTCAGAGTCTTTATCATTTAATCAAAAGTTAATGTTGTTAGTTGGGTGCCACTGAGTTGCCTCCGACTCATAGCAACCCAGTGCACAACAGAACAAAACACTGCCCAGTCCTGTGCCTGCTCCACCATCCTTTCTGTATCTGAGCCTATCATTACAGACACTGTGCCAGCCAATCTCACTGACAGCCTTGCCCTTTTTTGTCAACCCTGCACTTTACCAAGCATGATATCCTTCTCCAGGTAATGGCCCATTCTGACAACATGACCAAAGTAAGTGAGGCAAATAGAGCCTGGCCATTCTCTCTTCCAAGGAGTATTCCAGCT
>NW_006921949.1:277231-277937 GCF_000298275.1 Orycteropus afer afer
TGATATCCCCCATTCCACATCCTCTTCTGAGTCCAGCTTGCATCTCTGGAAGTTCTCTGTCAGTTTATTGCTGCAACCATTTTTTAATTATCTTCAGTAAGATATTATTTGAATGTGATATCAATGATATTGTTAAATAATTTCCACAATCTGTAGTATTACCTTTCTTTGAAATGGACACAAATATGGATCTCTTCTAGTCAGTTGTCCAGGTAGCTGTCTTCCAAATCTCTTGGCACCTGAAATATACAGGAATCAGGCACTCTATCAATTCCTGGAGCCCTGTTCTTTGCCAATTCCTTCAGTGCAGCTTCAACAACTTCTACAGTACTATTGGTTCTTCATCATATGCCACCTCCTGAAATGGATGAATATCAAATAATTCTTTTTGGTACAGTGACTCTGTATTTCTCCCATCTTTCTTTGATGTTCCTGGATCGTTCAATATATTGCCCATAGAATCTTTCAATATTGCATCTCAGAGCAGAAATTTTTTCTTCAGTTCTTTCAGCTTCAGAAATGCCAACCATGTTCTTCCCTTTTGGTTTTCTAACTCCAAGTCTTTGCACATTTCATTGTAATAATTGACTTTGTCTGCTTGAGCTGCTCTTTGAAATCTTCTGTTCAGCTCTTTTATCCTGTCAATTCTTCCATTTGTTTTAGCTACACTCCATTCAAGGGCAAGTTTCAGTCTATTCTGACATCC
>NW_006921949.1:290693-309636 GCF_000298275.1 Orycteropus afer afer
TCTATCTGACATCCATAATGATATTCCTTGTACCGTATTCTTTTGTGAGTCTAGCTTCCATTTCTGGAAGTTCCCTGTCAATATCCTGCTTCAACTATTTTTTTTTTTTTATTATCTTCAGCAAAATTTTACTTACATGTGATATTATCAATATCGTTCAATAATTTTCACTTTCTATTGCATCACCTTTCTTTGGAATGGGCCCAAATATTGATCTCTTCAAGTCATTTGGCCAGGTAGCTGTCTTCCCCATTTCCTGGCATAAACAAGTAAGTGCCTCCAGCATTGCATTTATTTCTTGAAACATCTCAGTGGATATTCCATCAATTCCTGGAAACTTGTTTTTCCCTAATTCCTTCAGTTCAGCTTGAACTTCTTCCTTCAATACCATTGGTTCTTGATCATATGCTACCTCCTAAAGTGGCTGAACATCAACCAGTTCTTTTTAATACAGTGGTTCTGTATTCCTTCCATCTTCTTTTGATGCTTCCAGAATCATTCAGTATTTTACCCATAGAATCCTTCAGTATTGCAACTCAAGGCTTGAATTTTTTTCCTCAGTTCTTTCAGCTTTAGAAATGTTGTGTAAATGCTCCCCTTTTGGTTTTCTAATTCCAGGTCTTTGCAAATTGTTTATAAAACTTTACTTTGTGTTCTCGAGCTGCTCTTTGAAATCTTCTCTTCAGGTCTTTTATCTTGTCATTCCTTCCATTTGCTTTACCTACATTTATACCTTCCATTTGCTTTACCTACGTTTATTCAAGCACAAGTTTCAGAGTCTCTTCTGATAATCATTTTGGTCTTTTCTTCCTCACATCTTTTTCTAATGACCTTTTGCTTTTCTCATGGATGATGTTCTTGATGTCATCCCACAACTTACCTAGTCTTCAGTCATTTGTGGTCAATGTGGCAAATCTATTCTGCAGATGGTCTCTAAATTCAGGTGGAATATAATCAAGGTCACATTTTGCCTCTCGTGGGATTTGTTTTAATTATTTCCTCAACTCCACCTTCAACCTGCATATGAGCAATTGATGGTCTATTCCACAATCAGCTCCTGGCCTTGTTTTGACTGATGATACTGAGCTTCTCCATCGCTTCTTTCCACAGATGTAGTCAATTTGATCTCTCTGTGATCCATCTGGAGAGGTCCACGTTTAGTCACCATTTATGTTGTTGAAAAAGGTATTTGCAGTGAATATGTAGTTGTCTTACAAAATTTTGTCATGCAGTGTCCAATGTCATTTATTTCACTGGGGCCATATTTTCTAACTCCTGATGCTATTTCTCTGTTTCCAACTTTTGCATTCCAGTCACCAATAATTGTCAGTACACCTTGATTGCATGTTTGGTCGACTTTAGACTGCAGAAGATGGTTAAAATCTTCAGTTTCTTCATCTTTCCCTTTGTTAGTTGGGGCAGAAATTTGAATAATAGTCATATTAATTGGTCTTCCTTATAGGTGTATGGATGTTATCCTATCACTGACAGCATTATACTTCATGATAGATTTTTAAATGTCCTTTTTGACAATGATTGCAATACCATTCCTCTTCAATTTGTCATTCCTGGCTTACTAGACCATATGGTTGTGTCGTTCAAAATAGCCACTACTACTTCATTTCAGCTTACCAATGCCTAGGATGTTGATCCATTTCATTTTTTGACTGTTTCCAGTTTTCTTCTGTTCATACTTTGTACATTCATGTTCTGATTATTAATAGATATTTCTAGCTGTTTCTTCCCAATTTTAGTCATACCCCATCAGGAAATGAAGGTCTTGAAAACTTTACTCCATTCCTATCATTAACGTCAACTCTACTTTGAGGAAGCAGTTCTTCTCCGGTTGTTTTTTGAGTGCCTTCCAACCTGAGGGGCTCTTCTTCCAGCACTATATCAGATGATGTTTCATTGTTCTTCATAAAGTTTTCCAGTATTATATCACACAGTGTTTCACTGCTAATCATAAGGTTTTCGGTGGCCAGTTTTTTCAGAAGTGTATGACCCCATCCTTCTTTCCAGTCTTCCTTAGTCTGGAAGCTTTGCTGAAACCTGTCAACCATGGGTGACTCTACTGATATCATAATACCAGTGGCATAGCCTTGGGCCTAACAGCAACAAAAGCCACCATGGTAAGGAGACAGACAGATGAGCAGTGGTCATTAGTTATTAGGGATGTGCAAATCAAAACTACAATGAGGCACCACCTCACACCCATGAGGATGGCTATTACCAAAAAAAAAAAAAAAAAAAGTGTATAGCAAATGTTGGTAAGAATGAAAAGAAATTGTAACTCCCATGCTTGCTGTTGGAAATGTAAAATGGTGTAGCCCCTGTGGAAAATAGTTTAGCAGTTCCTCATAAAGTTAAACCTAGAATTACCTTATGATCCAGCAATAACCCTCCTAGGTATATATCCAAGAGAATTCATAGCAGGGACTCAAACTGATATGTGTACACTAATGTTCATTGGAGGAGCTCTAGTGGTATTGTGGTTATAGTATAAGGCTGCTAATCAAAAGGTCAGAGATTCAAACCCACCAGCTGCTCTGTGGGAGAAATATGAGACAGTCTGCTTCCATAATAATTTACAGCTTTGGGAACCCTATCTTATAGGGTCACTCTGAGTTGGAATCAGCTCCACTCAGTGACAGTGTAGGGTTTTTGTTTTGTTTATATTTATTGTAGAATTACTCATAATAGGCAAAAGGTGAAAACAACCTAAATGTCCATGAACAAATGAATGTATAAACAAAATATGGTATGTACACATAATGGAATATTACTCATCCATAAAGAGAAATGAAGTTTTGATACATGCTACCATATAGATGGACCTTGAAAACATTATGCTAAGTGAAATAAGTCAGACACAGAAGGACAGCTATTACATGATCCCACTGACATGAAATATCTAGAATAGACATATGCTGCAGACAGAAGTCAATTAATGGTTACCAGGGCTGAGGGAAGAAGAGAATAGAAATTATTACTGAAGGGGTACTGAGTTTCTGTTTGGGGTGATGTAAAACTTTTGGAAATGGACAGTGGTGATGGTAGCACAATAAGGTAAAATGTAAATAATGTTACTTAATTCTACATGTAATGATTAAGATGGTAAAGTTTTTATTATATATGTTTTACCACAATAAATTTTTTTAATTGATTGTATAATAAGTTCCTCGAAGCTAGGAACAAAAACTGTCACAGACATCATCAGTGCTTTTACTTCCTCCATCTGCCTTCTAGGAAAAGTCTGTTTGTGGCCACATATCAGAACTAAGGGTATTGGATAACTCCTACAGTGTCCTTTTGATCATGTACACTAGAGTTCAATTATATTCCAAATAAATGTGCAGTATAAGAGAGGGTAATGTAATGGTGTCCCCTGGTTATTGCTTCAACATTTTAAAACATGTACAAGCTTGTCAGAAGGAGGAGGAGTAGAAAGAGAGAAAAGTAGAAAGCAAAGAGAAGGAATAAGAATGCTGGAATTACAGACTCTTCACTTTGGCTTATGTTATCATCACCTACATGAAATCTTCTTTGACCTGCCACACTAATCTCATTTTTAAGAACATGTTTAAAATTGTTTTTTAATTTCTCAGAAAATACCTTCAATTACATTCATCACAGCTTAAGTATAAGTTTTCCCAGAAGACCATTGTCACTCTAAGTAAATGTGTTTAATTCTCTTGACAACTTCATCCATTCTCTGTATCAGTATCAATGGCACTGACACGCTTTTATTAACCAGTGTGACATGATCATCTTGTACCAAGGTGATATTAACAGACAGTAGGCAAATTGGCCTTTAATAAGACATCTGTGTACTGCTGCAGAAACCACTGTGGGGATATCTAACATGCAACTATTTAACAATGAAACCCATGTTGTTGTTGTTGTTGTTAGGTGCTGTCAAGTTGGCTCTGATTCATCATGACCCTATGTACAGCAGAAAGAAATACTGCCCAGTTCTGTGCCAGCCTCACAATCCTTGCTATACCTGAGCCCATCTTTACAGTCACTATGTCAGTGCATCTCATTGAGGGTCTTCCCCTTTTTTGCTGACCTGCCACTTTACCAAGCATGATATCCTTATCCAGGGTACGTCCCTTCTAGCAACATAACCTAAGTAGGTGAGATGAAGTCTGGCCATTCTCACTTAAGGACTGTTCCAGCTACCCTTCTTCCAGGACAGATTTGTTTGTTCTTCTGGCAGTCCATGGTACTTCTAGTATTCTTCTCCAATAACGTAACTTAAAAGCAGGAACTCTTCTTTGGTCTTCCTTATTCTTTGTCCAGCTTTCACATGCATATGAAGTGATTGAAAATACCATGGCTTGGGTTAGTCACACCTTAGTCTTCACAGAGACATCCCTACTCTTCAGCAGTTCATTTATTTATTTATTAAATACATTTTATTGAAGTACAATTTATGTGCAGTGAAATACACAAAACTAAAGTGACATGGGTCAATGATTTTTTTTTTTTGCAGTGTTGCCTCCCCTCCCCATACAAATACAGATGTAGAAGCATTGTGTGCTAACCCATGGTCATGGGCACACTACCTGCTGCCCAGACATACCTGATTGTTCAGCCTTCAACCCATCTATCCACCTGTAGATCAAGGCTTGCCATCACTGACAACACAGTGTTGTACATGAAAAGGGTACATGGTTGTCATCTGTAACTCCCATATACCTCTCTGTATCTTCCTATTCCTCAATGCCACTGTGTTGATCAATCACATTTGGTACATTGCTCTTCCCTTCACCCAAATCAACACTTGTCTCTACTTGCAGTGTTTTCTCCCCTCCTCCCTCCCATCCCTGGTAACCAACAAAAAAATTTCCTTCCATATATAAACCTATCCTTGATTTTTTACAATAATGAACTAATACAGTATTTGCTCTTCTGTGATTAACTTATTTCACTCAGCATGTCCTCCAAGTTCATCCATGTTATGCAGTATTTTGCAGATTCTACATTTTTCTTTACTGTTGCATAATATTCTATTGTGTATATGTACTATAGTTTCATTACTAGTCTTCTGTTGAAGGGCACTTAGGTTGTTTTCATATTTTTGCTATTGTAAATAGTGATACAATGGACATGGGTGTGTATTTATCTGTTCTTGTCCTGGCTCTCATTTCTTTAGGATATATCCCTACTAATGGGATTGGTGGGTCAAATGGTATTTCTAATTCCAACTTTTTTAAGAAATCACCATACAGCTTTCCACAGTGGGTGGATTATTTTACAGTCCCACCAGCAGTGTATGAGAGTCCCAATCTCTCCACATTCTCACCAGCATTTGTTATTTTCCATCTTGTTGAACTTTGTCATTAGTGCTGTGGTGAGATGGTATCTCGTTGTTTTGTCTGCATCTCTCTGATGGCTAATGATCATGAGCATTTCTTCATGTATTTGCTGACTGCCTGAATATCCTCTTTGGTGAAGTGTCTATTCATGTCTTCTGCTTATTTTTTAATTGGATTGTTAATCTTTTTGTTGTTGAGGTGTTGGAGTTTCCTATAAATTTTAGAGATAAATCCTTTGTCAGATATGTTGTTGCCAAATATTTTTTTCCCAATCTGTATGTTCTTTTTTGGAAGTCGTTTGAAGCATGTAAAAAATTAATTTTTAGAGGGTCCCATTCATCTAGTTTATCTTCAGCTGTTTGTGCATTTTGGATTATGCTTGACAGTGTATTTATACCATAAATTCAAAACAAAGTCACTGCCATGGAGTTGGATCCAACTCATAGCGACCCCTCCTTGGGTTTTCGAGGCAGTATAACTACGGAAGTAGATTGCCCAACCTTCCTTCCAAGGAGTGACTGGTGGGTTTGAACTGCCAGTCTTCTGGTTTTCAGTCAAATGCCTTAGGCAATAAATTTGCCTCTATTTTTTTCCTTGCAGAACTTTATAGTTTTAAGTTTCACATTTAAGTCTTTGATCCATCTGTAGTTAGTTTTTATGTATGGTGTGAGGTATGGATCCTGTTTCATTTTTCTTCAAATGGATATCCAGTTTTACCAGCACCATTTGTTAAAGAGACCCATCTCTTCCCCGTGTAATGGATTTCAGCTCTTTGTCAAAAATCAGCTGACCATAGGTTGATGGATCTATTTCTGGGTTCTCAATTCTGTTCCACTGGTCTATGTGTCTCTCATTGTGCCAGTACCAGGCTGTTTTGACTACTGGGCTGTACAGTAGGTTTTGAGATCTAGGAATGTGAGACCTGTTACTTTGTTGTTCTTCAGTATTGCTTTGCTTATTTTATTTGAAGTCTCTTTCCTTTCCGTATAAAATAAGTGATTGGTTTTTCCATGTCGTTAAAGAATGTTGATGCGCTCTGGATTGGGATTGCATTGAATGTATAGATTGCTTTGAGTAGTATTGACATTTTTCACAATGTTTAATCTTCCTATCATGAGCATGGTATGTTCTTCCATTTATGTAAATATCTTATGGTTTCTTGGAGTAGTGATTTGTAGTTTTCTTTGTACAGGTCTTTTGTGTCCCTAGTGAGATTTATTCCCAAGTATTTTATTTTTTTGGTGGCTATGGAAAATGGTATTGATTTTCTTATTTCCTTTTCAGCAATCTCTTTGCTGGTGTAGAGGAATGCAACTGATTTTGAGATATTGATCTTGTATCACACTACTATGCTGAATTTCTCAATTAGTTCCAGTAATTTTTTTTCTTTTTTTTTTTTTTTTTTTTTTGCTGAGTCTCTTGGGTTTTCTATGTATAGGATCATATCATCAGCAAATAGGGGTAATTTGACTTCTTCCTTACCAATTTGGATGCCTTTGATTTCCCTTTCTTGTTTTATTGCTCTGGCTAGGAGTTCCAATATAATGTTGAATAGACATGGTGATAGAAGGCAACCTTGCCTGGTTCCTGTTTGCAAGGGGAATGGTTTTAATCTCTCTCCATTGAGAATAATGTTCACTGTTGGTTTACATATATACCCTTTATTATGCTGAGGAATGTCCCTTCTGTTCCTATTTTGCTGAGAGTTCTTTTTTTTTAAATCAGGAATGGATGTTGGATTTTATCAAACGCCTTTTCTGCATAGATTGATATGATCATGTGGTTCTTTTCCTTTGTTTCATTTGTGCGATGGATGACACTGATTGTTTTACTAATGTTGAACCATCCTTGCCTACTTGGTATGAACCCCACTTGGTCATAATGTATTATTTTTTTAATATGTTATTGGAGTCTATTGGCTATGATTCTGTTGAAGATTTTGCATCTATATTGATGAGGGACATTGGTCTGTAGTTTTCCTTTTTAGTGATGTCTTTGCCTGGTTTTGGTATCAGATTATGCTTGCTTCATAAAATGAATTTGGGAGAATTCCATCCTTTTCTGTGCTCTGGAATATTTTGAGTAGGATTGGTGTAAGTTCTTCTCTGAATAGCCAGTAAAACTCGCCAGTGAAATCATCTAGCCAAGGGCATTTTATTGTTGGTAATTTTTATGACCCGTTTGATTTCTTCTTTTGGTATGGGTCTGTTTAAATTTTCCACCTCAGCCTCTGTTATTTTAGGTAAGTAGTATGTTTCTAATGTGTCAGGGTTGTATCTTTTCACCATACTTATTCAATCTATATGATGAGCAAATAATCCAAGAAGCTAGACTATATGAAGAAGAACGTGGCATCAGGAATGGAGGAAGAATCATTAACAACCTGTGACACGCTGATGATGCAACTTTGCTTGCTGAAAGTGAGGATGACTTGAAGCATTTACTGATGAAGACTGATGAATACAGTCTGCAGTGTGGATTACATCTCAATATAAAGAAAACAAAAATCCTCACAACTGGACCTATAAGCAGAATCACGATAAATAGAGAAGAGAATGAAGTTGTCAAAGACTTCACATTGCATGGTTCTACAATCGACAGTAATGGAAGCAGCAGTCAGGACATATCAGACAACCTATATCACTGGGCAAGTCAGCTGCAAAGGACCTCTTTTAAGTGCTGAAGAGCAAAGATGTCTCCTTGAGGACTAAGGTGCACCTGACACAAGCCATGATATTTTCAATTGCCTCATATGCATGTGAGAGCTGGACAATGAATAAGGAAGACCAAAGAAGAATTGATGCTTTTGATTTGTGGTGCTAGTGAAGAATGCTGAAAGTACCACAGACTGCTAAAATTACTGACAAATCTGTCCTGGAGGAATTGCAGCCAGAATGCTCCTTGGAAGCAAAAATGGACAGACTTTGTCTCACCTGCTTTGGACATGTTGTCAGAAGGGACCATTCCATAGAGAGCGATGTCATGTTTGGTAAGGTGGAGGGTCAATGAAAGAGGGGAAGGCCCTCAACGAGATGGACTGACACAGTGGCTGTAGCAATGGGCTCAAGTTTAACAAAGAATGCGGAGCTGGTGCAGGACTGGGCAGTGTTTCCTTCTGCTGTGCATAGTGTTGCTAGGAGTCAGAGACTACTCGACAGCATCTAACAACACCAACATCTTTCTAGAAATCTGTCCATTTCTTCCAGATTCTTTAATTTATTGGAGTATAATTCTTCATTGTTGCTTGGTACCATCAAGTCATCTGTGACTCATAGCGACCTTATACACAGCAGAACAAAACACTGCCTGATCTTGTGCTAGCCTCATGATCCTTCCTATACCTGAGTCCATCATTGCAGCCACTATGTCTATCCATCTCGTTAAAGGCCTTCCTCTTCTTTGTTGACCTTCCACTTTACCAAGCATGATATCCTTCTCCAGGGAATGGTTCCTCCTGACAATATGACCAAAGTAGGTGAGACGAAGTCTGGCCATTCTTGCCTCTAAGAGCATTCCAGATGCACTTCTTCCAGGACAGATTTGTTAGTCCTTTTAACAAACCATGGTACTTTTAGCATCCTTCTCCAGCATCAGAACTCAAAAGAATCAACTCTTCTTCAGTCTTCCTTATTCATTGTCCATCTCTCACATGCATAAAAGGTGATTGAAAATATCATAGCTTGGGTTAGGCGCATCTTAAATCTTCAAGGAGACATCTTTGCTCTTCATCACTTGAAAGAAGACTTTTGCAGCAGATTTGCCCAATGCAATATGTTGTCTGATGTCTTGACTGCTGCTTCCATTGGTGTCGATTGTACAACCAATATGAAATCCTTGACAACTTCAATCTTTTCTCCACCCACGTGAAGCTGTTGATTGGACCAGTTGTGAGGATTTTTGTTTTTTTTATATTGAGGTGTAATCCATACTGCAGACTGTAGTCTTTAATCTTCATCAGTAACTGCTTCAAGTCATCCTCACTTTCAGCAAGCAAAGTTGTGTCATCTGCGTATCACTGGTTGTTAATTAGTCTTCCTCCAATCTTGATCCCACATTCTTCTTTGTATACTCCAACTTCTCAGATTATTTGCTCAACATACAAGTTAAGTATGGTGAAAGGATACAACCTTTCACGGTTCTTCACAGTATCCTGAATTAATTAGTTAATTGATCTATTGATTGATTGATTAATTTCTGTTGGTTTTGTTGTGGTGTCACCCAATTCATTTCTTATTTGTGTTATTTGTATTCGCTCCCTCTTTTGCTTTGTTAAATTTGCCAGTGGTTTGTCAATTTTATTGTTTTCTAAAAACCAACCTTCTAGTTTTGTTGATTTTTTTCTGTTGTCAATTTTCTTCTTCATTTATTTCTGCTCAAATCTTTATTATTTCTTTTCTTCTGGTGACTGTAGGCTTTTTTTCTTACTGCTCTTATTCTAATTGTTGGATATGTTGGGTTAAGGTGTTGATTTTGGCTCTTCTTTTTTGATGTGTGTATTTATTGGTGTAAATTGGCCTCTGATCACTGCTTTTGCTGTATCCCAAAGATTTTGGTATGTTGTGTTTTCATTCTCATTTGATCAAGGAATTTTCTAATTGTACTTTTTTTTTCTTCTAATATTACTCAGTCATCTTCAGGGAAGGTATTACTGTTTCCTGTGTATTCTCTTTTTCCATTCATCTTCCTATTGTTGATTTCTAAGTTTATGGCATTGTGATCTGAGAAGATGCTTTGCAGTATTTCATTGTTTTTAAATTTATTGAGGCTTGTTTTGTGGTCTGACATATGATCTATCCTGGAGAATATTCCATGTGCACTGGAAAAGAATGTACGTTGTGCTGTTATTGGGTGAAGTGCTCTGTAGATGTCTATAAGGTCAAGTTGGTGGATTGTATTGTTTAGTTCTTCTGTGTCTTTATTGAGTTTCTTTCCAGTTGTTCTGTCTGTGATTGAGAGTGATGTACTAAAGTCTCCTACTCAGACTGTGGAGTCATTTGTCTTTCCAGTTCTGTTAGAGTCTGATTTATGTATTTTGGGGCTTTTTCATTGGGTGCATAGATATTTATTATTGTTATGTCCTCTCATTCAATTGATCCTTCAATCATTATATAATGTCCTTCCTTGTCTCTTATGGTGGATTTTGTCTTAAAGTCCATTTGATCAGAAATTAATATTGCCACTCCTGCTCATTTATTGTTGTCATTTGCTTGATACATCTTTTCCAATCTTTGATTTTTAGTTTATTTGTGTCTTTCTCCCTACAGCGTGTCTCTTGTAGACAGCATATTGATGGGTTATGTTTTCTTTTCCAGTCTGCAATTCTCCATCTCTTGGGTGGTGTGTTTAATCCATTGACTTTCAGTTTAATTATTGAGAAGTATGAATTTGTTGCTGTCATTTTTTTTTGTGGTGTTGCTAATTTGTTCCATATAATTTTCTGTGCTGAGCTCATTTTGTTTATAAATCATGTCACCACTTCCTTTATTGCTCTTGTTTTAGTATTTGCTAAATATTTGTGCTTGTCCTCTTTTTTATTGTAATGTGAAGGTTTATCATTTTTCTTTGAGGTTAGCCTGTGATTTATCATTTTCTTCCCAAGTTTAGAATAGTCCATTCTATATTGCATTTGTCTTTATTTCCCTACCATTTAGAGGTTCTGTAACTACACATTTTTTTTTTTCCCTATTTTTGGTTTGTAGTTGTCCTCATTTGCCAATTGATGTCTCTGGTTCCCTGTTTACAATCTTGTACACTTACTTACTTTGGATACTCTATAACTGGGTTTGTTTCTGGGTTATGTCATCATGTGTGTTAATGGTTGGTTGTTGTTTGCTGTTGTTGGTTGTCTGTCCAAAGGACTCCCCTCCCTTTAGCATCTCTGTAATGTTGGTCTTATTTTAACATATCCCTGTAATTTCTGCTTATCTGTAAATGTCCTAATTTCACCATCATATTTGAAGGACAATTTTGCTGGGTACATAATTCTTGGTTGGAAATTTTTTCTTTCAGGGTTTTATATATACCATCTGTATTGGTTACCTAGTACCACTCTGACAGGAATATACCACAAATGGGATGACCTTAAAAAACAGGAATTTATTCTTACAATTTGAAGGCTTTAAGTCTGAATTCAAAGTGCCAGACTCTAGGGGCTGAGTGGAAGCCCCTTAGCCTTGGGCTTCACCTCTACCTCCTGCTCCCAGCCCACTGGAGCTAGAGGCTTTTCTTCACTCAGACAGCTGCTGGCTGCTGAAGCTGACAAGCCCACAGCTGACAAATAAAAAGGCATAGTCCCTATGTTACCAAACCACATGGCAGGCTGTTAATTCAAGTCCATTGAAAGTCCCAAGGTCAGCAGAGCATGGCAGGCTTCTGAACAACAACAGCTACATGAAGCATTCAAGCATACCATAAGGTAGAGACCATTCCCAAAACTGTTTCTTATACATGGGAAGCAGACCACATACCCAGAGGCAGCTACTTAGCTGCTCACAGTAGATTCCATCATGGAGGTAAGGACTACACCAGCTACCCAGCCACTCAACCAGGCCAAGCCAAGTTGACACACAAACCTAACTACCACACTGTCCTTGTCTTCTCCCCTGCATGGTTTTTGCCAAGAAATCCGAATTTAGTCTTATTGATTGACCCCTATAGGTAACTTTTTGTTTTTCCCATGCTGCTTTCTGAATTCTTTCTTGGTCTTTAGTTTGATGATGATATGTCTTAGTGATTTTCTTTTGGGAGTCTGTCCTATTTGGGGTTCGTTGGACTTCGTGAATGGATGCTTTCTCTCATCTTTCATCATACCAGGGAAATTCTCTTCTAATACTTCTTTGACAGTTTTCCCTGTGGTTTTATTTTGTCTCTTCCTTCTGGAATTCGGACTGCATGTAGGTTATTCCTTTTGATGATATCCTACATGAATCTTAGGGTTTCTTCATTTTGTTTTGATGTTTTTTTCCAACTGATCCCTTTCCAAAGAAGTATTGAGGTATTTGTTTTCAGTCTCAGTAATTCAGTCTCAGTCAATTCTCCTCCTTTGCCCATACAATGTGTTATCAATTTCGGAAAAGTTAGTATTAATCTTCTGGGTTTCTATCTGTAGATTTTGTATCATTTCTAATTTTTCATTTGGTTTGTCATTGTTCTCATATTGTCTTTTGAAATTGTTCTGAGGTTTTCTCTGTTTTCCTTAATTTTTTCAGTGTTTTCATTGATCTGTCTCTCATTCCATTGAAGGAACATAAATGTAATTCTTCTGAATTCCTTATTAGGGAGTTCCAATGCTGTTGCTTTATCAAGGTTGTGTTCTGGGTCTTTATCTTGATCCCTTATTTCTACTTCTTTACCTTGCTTGTTTGTGTGGACTGTGATGGACTGTTGTCTCTGAGACAATGTGATGTTTTTATGTTTATATTTAATTGATATTTGTATGTTGGAGTGATTTGCCCAATATTTCCATTTTCTTTGTTATGTTTGGATGTTATCTAAGTAAGCAGGTTACTGTGCTCCTCTGTTCACTAGGTGGCAGCATTTGTACACTCCGTACCTTTCTCCTTTCCCATTGTCAGCCTCTCACATATACCTGCTGTCCTTTGGAAGTGGAGCCTATTCTTAGGTTCCTGGAATCCGAATGAGAATGCTGTCACTTTAAATATCCAAAATGGCCACCACTTATAAACAATCAAAATGGCTATGCCCTCTGGACAGCCAAAGGTCCACAGCTCAGGTTGTCTCTTTCTTTCCCGTTTCCCTTCCTAGTCATTGGCTACCAGCACAGTCATCCCTGCAGCCCTTGGTGACCAGGGCTGATCTTTAGGTCATTTCTCAGGTCCAACACCACTTGAAAACATGTAGGCTGTTGGTGCCATCAGAGTAGCTGATGGTCCACAGCTTTGTCCATCTCCATACCTGCTGTTTTCATTCAGGGTCTTCCACTCATTGGTGCTTAATCCACTTCTGTATACTTCATTTCAAAGCTCAAGATTCCAGTATTATCTTCTGTATCTCTGTCAATTGGCTTCTCTTTTCTTTGTTGAAGAGGGTCTTGTAGCTTGTCTGTCTTTTCTGCCATCTTCTGGAAGTCCCTCTTCAGCACTTTAAAGAGGTCTTTTGCAACAGATTTGCGCAGTGCAATACAAAGTCTGATTTCTTAACTGCTGCTTCCATTGGTGTTAATTGTAGAGCTAAGTAACATGAAATCTTTGACAACTTCAATCTTTTCTCCATTTATCAGGATGCTGCCTATTGGTCCACTTGTGAGGATTGTCATTTATGTTGAGGCACAATCCATACTGCAGAATGTAGTCTTTAATCTTCATCCATAAGTGCTTCATGTCACCTTCACTTTCAGCAAGCACAGTTGTGTTGTGTGCATATCACAGGTTGTTAATGACTCTTGCTCCAATCCTGATGCCATATTCTTCTTCATATAGTGCAGCTTCACAAATTATTTGTTTAGCATACAGATTGAATGAATATGAAAAAAGGATGCAACCCTGAAACACTCCCTTCCTGATATTAAACCATGCAGTAGCCCTTTGTTTTATTTGAATGACAGCTTCCAGGTCTATATGCAAGTTCCTTGTCAGCAGAATTAAGTGTTCTGGAATTCCCATTCTTCTCAGTGTTAGCTATAATTTGCTATCATCAACACAGTTGAATGATTTCACATAATCAATAAAACACAAGTAAACATCTTTCTTGTATTCTTTTCTTTCAGCCAAAATGCATCTGACATTATCAGTGATATCCCTCAGTCGAAGTCCTCTTCTAAATCCACCTTGCATTTCTGGAAGTTACCAGTTAATATGCTGCTGCAGGCAACTCTTTTTAATTATGTGCAGCAAGATATTACTTGCGTGTGATATTAATGATACTGTTCACTAATTTCAACATTCTGGTGGATCACCTTTGTTTGGAATGGGTACAAATCTGGATTTCTTCTGGTTGGTTGGCCAGATAGCTGTCTTCCAGATTTCTTGGTGTAGACGAGTAAGTGCCTCCAGCATAGCATCCATTTATTGAAACATCTCAGTGGGTATTCTGTCAATTCCTGGAGCTGTGTTTTTCACCAATTCCTTCAGTGTATCTTCGGCTTCTAACTTCAGTACTGTTTTAGTTATTTCATGATGCTCTGACAGGAGATACTAGAAATGGGTGGCTTTAACAAACAGGGATTTATTTTCTTACAGTTAAGGAGGCTAGAAGTCCACGTTCAAAGTGCCAAGTTCTAGGAGCTGGGTGAAAGCCCATTGACCTTGTGCTTCAGCTATGCCTCTTGCTCTTGGCCCACCAGATCTAGAGGTGTCCCTTCACTCATGCAGCTGCTGGCTGCTGAGGCTAACAAGCCCAAGGTCAGTAAATAAAATGACATATCCCCAATATTACCAAACATGGTAGGCCACTATTTCAAGTCCAGAGACAGTCCCAAGATTGACAAGAAACATGGCAGGCTGTTAAATGAAGACTCAGGTACATTCATGGTCCAGGCATACCAAAAAGCTCAGATACTTCTTTTTACATATTGGAAGCATATCACATCCCTAAGGCAGCTACTAGCTGCTCACAGTGGATTCAGCCATGGAGTTGATTACCAGTCTCATCATGGGGAGTATTTCATCCAGCTGCCCAGTGACTTAAAACCAGGCCCAACCAAGTTGACATATAACCTTAAACACTAAAAATACCATTGGTTCTTTATCATATGCCACCTCCTGAAATAGAGGAACATCAATCAATTCTTTTTGGTACAGTGACTCTGTGTATTCTTTCCATCTTCTTTTGATGCTGCCTGTATCATTCGATATTTTGCATGTAGAATCTTTCAGTATTGACACTCTAGGCTTGAATTTTTTCTTCAGTTCTTTTAGCTTGAGAAATGCTGAACTTATTCTTCCTTTTTGGTTTTCTAACTCTAGGTCTTTGCACATTTCATTATAATAATTGACTTTGTCTTCTCGAGCTGCTCTTCAAAATCTTCTGTTAAGCTCTTTTATCTTGTCATTTCTTCCATTTGCTTTAGTTACTCTCCATTCAAAAGCAAGTTTCAAAGTCTCTTCTGACAGCCATTTTGGTCTTTTCTTCCTTTCCTGTCTTTTTAATGACCTTTTGCTTTCTTCATGTATAGTATACTTGATGTCATCTCACAGTTCATCTGGTTTTCAGTCATTGGTGGTCAGTACATTAAATCTGTTCTTCATATGGTATCTAAATCAGGTGGGATGTAATCAAGGTCATATTTTGGCTCTCATCAGCTGGTTTAAATGTCTTCAGCTTCAACTTGAACTTGCATATGAGCAATTGATGGTCTGTTCCACAGTCAGTTCCTGGCCTTGTTTTGGCTGAAGATACTGAGCTTTTCCATCATGTCTTTCCACAGATATACATATGATTCGTGTGTATTCCATGTGGTGAGGTCCACATGTATAGCCACTGTTTATGTTGTTGGAAAAAGGTATTTGCAATGAGTAAGTCATTGGTCTTGCACAATTATATCATGCCATCTCCGGCATCATTTCTATCCCCAAGGACATATTTTCCGACTGCAGTGATGTGATTGTTCTTTGTTTCCAACTTTTGCATCCCAATAACCAGTGATAATCAACACATCTTGATTGTATGTTTGGTCAGTTTCAGACTGCAGAAGTTGCTAAAAATCTTCAATTTCCTCATCTTTGGCTTGGGTGGTTGGTGCTTAAATTTTAATAATATTGACATTAACTTGTCTTCCTTGTGGGTATATGAATATTATTCTATCACTGACAGCATTGCATTTCAGGATAGGTCTTGAAACATTCTTTGTGACAATGAATGCCACACCATTCCTCTTCAATTTGTCATTCCTGGCCTAAGAGATCATCTAGTTGTCTAATTCAAAATGGCCAAAACAAATCCATTTCATCTTACTAATGCCTAGGGTATCGATCTTTATGCATTCCCTTTCATTTTTAACAACTTCCAATTTTCCTAGATTCATACTTCGTACATTCCATGTTCCTATTGTTAATGGATGTTTGCAGCTGTTTCTTCCCATTTTGAATCATACAGCATCAGCAACTGGAGTTCCAGAAAATTTAACTCCATATTCATCAAGGTTGACTCTACTTTAAGGAGGCAGCTTTTCCCCAGTCATATTTTGAGTGCCTCCTGCCCTGAGAGGCTCATCATCTGTCACTATATCAGACAGGGCTATTTGTAGAGTTTTCCAATAATATATAAGACAGTATTTCACTGCTATTCCTAAGGTTTTCACTGGCCAATACTTTGAGAAGTGGATGGCCCCTTCCTTCTTCCAAGTCTGTCTTAGTCTGGAAGCTCTGCCGAAAACTGTCTACCATGGTATTTGAAATACCTGTGGCATAGCCCTCAGCCTTACAGCAACAAACAACCCATCACCATACAACAGAATGACAGACAAGTTGTGGAATTAAACACATAAATGGTAAAAAAAAAAAAAAAAAGAAAGAAAGCTATAACAACCACCCTTATATGAAATGGATATGCAAACTATTAAATATATTATTTTTCTAATTTGTTTGTTCAAATTACTGATATGTGGGTATGGAATTCGGAGTGTTGAAATGAGTTCCAGATTGAACATATAACCTCCACTGCCTAAACTAGTCTACTTTTATATTGTTATTTCTGTAATTAAATATTCACTTTGTGGGTCATTTTTCCCTTTGAATTACTTAGAAAAGAATCAATCCAAGGCGGGATTCCAAAAAATAAAGAAATGGAATTGGTGGCTTGAGCAGAAGCTCAAATCCTGAAGTAGAATTAAAACTGAGATAAAGCTACAGGTGATAATTGTAGGATAGAAGTAAGAGGGGTAGATTGATGGAAATCCTAATCTACTTCTTAAGTTAGTGATGAACTCTGCACTGGCCTTTCACCATCAGCCTTCTGGTTAGCAGTCAGATGCCTTAGGCAGTATACATCACCAGAGCTCCCTTCAGAAAATAATATCTCCATTAAACAGCCCTACTTAGATCATGGTTTGTTTTCCAAGGCTCATATATAGAGACTTCTTACTACAAGTAGTCTCAGACTTAAAATGTATTCAACTTATGACAAACTGCACTTATAACCATCCATTTTTTTGGTTTTTGGCACATCTTTAGAAATATGGTGGAGCACATAATTTACTGATGTTATCATTCTCAGGTGTTTACTAACAGATGTTAAATTTTATTATTTACTGTTTAAAACACGATTGGATTTATAAAGATACTGATTTAAAAAAGAAAAAAGGAAAACTGAATAAAAAAGAAAAAGGAATATCCAACGTACTGAAAACCGACTTAAGACGGAGTTGCCAGAACAGAACCCCATTGTATGTTGGGGCCTGCCCGTATTTAAAGTGAAGATCATCATGTGCTATTCTCTGATTAGTTAGTATATACTTCAAATTAATTTTTTTTCTCTGTTATCTCTTTAGCAGACTTCTGAAGTTTTGAGATTTTACATTTTTTCACCCTTTTGAGGTCATATTATTTTCTGCTTTGAATTTTTTGTTGAAACCATGTATTTTCACTGATAGAAGGCATTTTGAAATGAAATGAAAAAAAAATTTTGAGGTAATATGGATTTTGATACAATTAGTCAGACACATGTCTGGGAGGTTGAAGGGATACGGCCCATTTCTTCAAATTCACACAGTTATACGGGCCCCCACCAGATGGCAGTGCACACTAGAAGTGGAATAGCAGGTTCCCACTAAACCCAAGAGGTGGAAAATGTAGGTGACAGTATATGTCCCATGGGCCATTGAATGGTTAACTTTCTCAAGTAATTAGTGTTATACTTAGTAGATACTTGATCTATCACATGTAGAATGAAATAAAAGGAATTATGAAGTAAAATATTGTAAAAAAAGTTTTTCCTTTTCACTATAACTCCTGAGCCCTGATTAAGTATTCTGTTCAAACACCAAAACACTTTAATCTCCTTTTTTGTCTACTTGTTATTTCCATCTTTTAGTCTGTGGTCTTCTTGAGAGCCGGGACTATCTTATTCATCATTGTCTCCAATACACCTGGCATGGCATCTAGCATAGGTGCTGCTCAGCAGCTGTACTATCAATGTGGAGACGTAGCAAACTGACAACAAATGTGAATTTGGGAAAGTTATGTCTGCTTGTGTTTAAAAAAAAAAAAGAAAGTTGAATCTACTTTTGTCTTCATTGTCTTAAAAAGATTTGAATTTATTCAAAATACTGTAGCAATCACTTTCATGTTCTTTTCAAAACAGCACATTTGACTCAAATGTTTGAAAATACTATTTTTCATTTGCTTTATTTTAGAACTGAACAATGCCACAAAAACTTTCTTTACTAAAGAATATTTGAAAATAAAACAAAGCTTTCAGAAATCCAGTTCTGCAAAATGGCCGCTACCAAGCTGCAGAAAAGCATTCCATCTTTTTGGAGGTAAGGAAACTAATGTAAATTAATAAGTAAATAAGTAAGTAATCTGCTAACTTTATCCAGGGTCTCTTCTTATAGCTGTTTTTCTCCTGCCTTAGAAATGTCAGTAGAAAAATATTTCTTTTTTTTAATTTGTTTTTATTTGGGTGAAGATTTACAGAGCAAATTCACTTTCCATACAGCAGTT
>NW_006921949.1:313681-318836 GCF_000298275.1 Orycteropus afer afer
TTAGTCCACTTATGTATCCTTCCCTTCAAGGCTCAGGGGTCCAAGATTATCTTCTGTGTCTGTGTTAATTGGTTTCCCTTTTCTTTGTTGAAAAGCGTCTGTGCAGTCCTTGTGCCTAGTCCGCCATCTTGCCGGAACAGAAAAATATTTCTATATTGATAAATTTTGTGTAAGGATTTTTCTAAGTATCTCTTTGTTGAAAACTGCAAGTGTGCATGTGAAAAAAAATGAGTACTATACAAAAGGAGAAAAGTTGAGAGAAGCTCATAACTGAATTGACTTTGCTTTGCTATTTTTGCTTAATTTGTAGATAATGAAGTCATCTAAAAAAATACCAGATTTGACAAAGGCTCTACTATTGTTTATGAAGATTCTTAGTATAGTTGTCCCTCAGTATCCATGGGGGATTGTTTCCAGGACTCCTATAAGTAACAAAATCTGCAGATGCTCAAATCTCTTTCATAAAATGGTGTAGATATACATATAATTTATGCACACCCTCACATATACTTTAAATCATTTCTAAATTACTTGTAATACCTGAAACAAACAAACAAACAAAACTCATTGCCATGGAGTCAATTCTGACTCATAGCAACCCCCACTGGTTTTGCGAGGCAATTAATCTTTAAGGAAATAGATGTTCCCTTCTTCCTTACATGGACCAGCTGGTGGGTTTGAACCACCAACTTTATGGTCAGCAGTCAAATGCCTTAGGCACTGTGCCACCAGAGCTCCTTTATAATACTGAATACAATGGAAATACTATATAAATAGCACATTCTGATATCTCTTAGCCTTTAACGAATTTCTTTCACTGCTTGGTTTTTTTTTCCCTTCTGCATATTTTCCATTTGTGTTGGGTTGAATCTGCCAGTGTGGAAACCACAGATACAGTATCTGTGGATAGGAGGACCAACTATAATGATTATCATAAACTAGGTTTATTAGTTTTAATATTTTTAAGTTCTCCTATAATTTTAGGACACGTAGAAGGTGGAAGAGCCTTGGTGTAGAGGGCATCTCAGAGGTTTACGATGGACTAGGAATACCAACTTCTGGGTTCAGGTCTAACTAGAGTATAACTTTAGGGATGTCACAGAAACCTTTTCTTTTGTTTCTGTTCTGTGATCTATAAAATGGGAATAATTATATCTGCCCCAAATAATCTATGTGATTGTTTGAAAGGATCAAATGAGCTAATATAAAAGCACATTCCAGACTATAACCAATTATACTATATAGAAGTATAAACACAGTGAGTTTGGTTTGGTTTCTGTACTATGTAGACACAAGGAATTATTAAAATAAGGACAAGGCAGTCTTATACATTTTTTAGCTTGAGAATGCATTGCTATATAATGATTATCATACAATATAGATACAAAAATCTGATTTCATCTCTTATAAAACCATGTTATGTCAGAGCATAAACTGCTATGTAGTTCTGATATTTAGCCCTTATGATATTATGAGATCTGTTAGGAAAAGTTCAGAAGTGGGGAACCATCATCTTCAGGAAACGGGAGGAGATTTTGTATAAGCAGGCTGGGAAGATCAGTATTAACAGTGACGTAGACCAAATAGATATGGAGGCAGGGTCTGTGTGGTTTAAGCAAAGAATGAATTCATTTACCAAAGTCCTGAAGTTTGAAGAGAGTACTTGTAGAAGAAATAAAAGCAAATACTACTTCATAGAGGCATGAGGTTCATAGGCAGGTGCATGGCTTGGGGCTTCTGGGGCAGCCTTATTTAAGGCCAGGCCCCTGGTAGTCAGGTACACAGCTCAGAAGTGAGCAGAGTGGTTAAAAACAACTAAGGGAGATGAACTTCTCTGTCAGTTTGTCGTCTTATGGTGGCCTGTGTGTTGCTGTGAGGCTGGAAGTTATGCCACCCATGTTGCAAAGTGCCAGTAGGCATGGTGGACAGGTTTCAGTGGAGCTTCCAGACTAAGACAGACTAGGAATAAGGAAGAAGGCATCCACTTCTCAAACAACTGGCCAGTAAAAACCTTATGAATAGCAGTGAAACACTGTATGATATATTAATGGATAACTTTATGAAAAACCCTGAAATACTCTCTGATATAGTGCCAGAAGATGAGCCCATCAGGTCAGAAGGCACTCAAACTATGACTGGGGAAGAGCTGACTCCTCAGAGTAGAGGGGACCTTAATGATATGGATGCAGTGAAGCTTTCAGTCCTGAAATTGTGATATGACCTCTATTGCCTGATGTGGCACAACTCAAAATGACTAGAAACAGCTGCAAACATCCATTAATAATTGGAACATTGAATGTATGAAGTATGAATCTAGGAAAACTGGAAGTTGTTAAAAATGAAATAGAACACATAAAGATCTATATCCTGGGCAGTAGTGAGCTGAAATGGACTGGTTGGGCCATTTGGAGTCAGACAACCATATGATCCACTGTGCCAGGAATGACAAAGAGGAATGATGTGGCATACATTGTCACAAAGACTGTTTCAAGATCTCTCTGAAGTACAATGTTGTTGTTGTTGTTGTTATGTGCCATCGAGTCGGCCCTGACTCATAGTGACCCCTCCTTGGGTTTCTGAGGCAATATCACTATGGAAGTAGGATTGCCCAACCTTCCTTCCGAGGAGTGGCTAGTGGGTTTGAACCGCTAGCCTTCTGGTTAGCAGTCAAGTGCTTTAGCCACTATGCTACCAGAGCTTCTACAATGCTGTTAGGGATAGGTAATATCCATATGCCTACAAGGAAGACCAGTTAATACTACTGTTTTTCAAATATACACACCAACCACCAAAGCCAAAGATGAGGAAATGGAAGATTTTTACTAACTTCTGCAGTCTGAAATTGACTGAACATGCAATCAAGATGTGTGGATTATCACTGGTGATTGGAATGCAAGAGTTGGAAACAAAGAAGAGTCACTGGAAGTTAGAAAGTATGGCCTTGGTGATAGAAATAACACTAGAGATTGCATGATAGAATTTTGCAAGACCAACTACTTACTCATTGGAAATACCTTTTTTCAACAACATAAATGACAGCTATATACATGGACTGTGCCATATGGAATACACAGGAATCATATTGACTACATCTGTGGCAAGAGATGATGAAGAAGCTCAATATCTTCAGCCAAAACAAGGTCAGGAGCTGATTGTGGAACAGGCCATCAACTGCTCATATGCAAGTTCAACTTGAAGTTGAAGACAAAACAAGTCAATGAGAGCCAAAATATGACCTTGATTATATCCCTCGTGAATTTAGAGACCATCTAAAGAATAGATTTGATGCATTGGACACCAGTGACTGAAAACTAGAGGAATTGTGGGATGACATCAAGAACATTATCCATGAAGAAAGCAAGAGATCATTAAAAAGACAAGAAAGGAAGAAAAGACCAGACTGGATGTCAGAAGAGAATCTGACACTTGCCCTTGAGCAGAGAGTAGCTAAAGCAAATGGAAGAAATGACAAGGTTTAAAAGAGCTGAACAGGAAATTTCAAAGAGCAGCTCAAGAAGACAAAGCCAGTTATTATAATGAAATTTTCATCTATAATGAAAGACCTGGAGTTAGAAAACCAAAAGGAAAGAATATGCTTGGCCTCCTGGTCTATGTACAGGTATATGCTGCTTTGTTGTACATAGGGTTACTATGAGGTGAAGCCAACTAAATGACACCTAACAACAACGACATGTTGAAAAAGATACTTGCAATGAATAAGTCATTGGTCTTGCAAAATTCTATCATGTGATCTCCAGCATCATTTCTGTCACCAAGAACATATTTTCCAACTACTGGTGATACTTCTTTGTTTCCAATTTTTTATTTCAGTCACCAGTAATAATCAGTATATCTTGATGGCATGTTTGGTCATTTTCAGACTGCAGACGTTGGTAAAAATCTTCAATTTCCTCATCTTTGGCTTTAGTTTTCTGTGCATAAATTTTAATAATAGTAGGATTAACTGGTCTTCCTTGTAGGTGTATGGATGTTATCCTATCACTGACAACCTTGTATTTCAGGATAGATCTAGAAATATTTTTTGTGACAATGAACATGCCATTTCTCTTCAGTTTGTCATTCCCAACATAGTAGATCATATGGTTGTCTAATTTAAAATGGCCCAAACCAGTCCAATTCAACTCACTAATGCCTAGGATATCAATCTTTATGTGTTCCATTTCATTTTTGACAACTTCCAGTTTTCTTGTGTTCATACTTCATACTTCATACATTCCATGTTCTGATTATTAATGGATGTTTTTATCACTTTCTTCCTATATGCCACATCAGCAAATGGAGGTCCTGAAAGTTTACTCGATATATGTCATTAAAGTCAACTCAACTTTGAGGAGGTAGCTCTTCCCCAATCATATTTTGAGTGCTTCCTGACCTAAGGGGCTCATCTACTGGCACTATATCAGACAATGTTTCAGGGCTATTCATAAGGTTTTCCAGTAATATATCACACAGCATTTCACTGTTATTCATAAGGTTTTCATTAGCCAATACTTTGAGATGTGGATGGCCCCTTCCTTTTTCTAAGTCTTAGTCTAGAAGCTCCACTGAAAACTGTCCACCATGGGTGACCATGCTGGTATTTGAAATACCAGTAGCATAGCCTCCAGCCTTACAGCAACAGGAAAGCCACCACAGTACAGCAAACTGACAGATAAGTGGTGATAATGACATAGTGACATCTGAGAAACATTTGTAGCACTGTGTACCAGTTTGGTTGGCAGTGTGACAAGATATTTATGAAAATATTCTGTGTTGTAGAAAAATAAGCAGTTTTCAGTATTCCAGAATTATGAAATTGCTACTGCTCCTAAACAACTTTGTTTCCACTTTGAATTTACTATTAGTGTGTTATGACTCTTGAATTAAGTACTGGGTAAAATGTTTTGTTTTTTATAAATTACAAAAATAATAATAATAATTAACTATTAAAAACAAATACCCAGGAGGCGGGGCAAGATGGCGGACTAGACAGAAGGATTGCACAGACCCTCTTCAACAAAGAAAAGGGAAACCAATTAATACAGACACAGAAGATAATCCTGGACCTGAGCCTTGAAGGAAATGATGCAGATTTGGACTAAACCCCAACTAGCAGAAGAATTTGCGTGAAAATACCAAAAAAAAGGAGACCTAC
>NW_006921949.1:326746-335202 GCF_000298275.1 Orycteropus afer afer
AAATACCCAAAGAAATTAAGACACAATAGTATTTGAATAAATTTATTCTTTATGTGTAAGAATGAATTTTCTGGATCAGTGAGATAATAAAAATGAAATAATTAATAATGAAAAATACCTGCAATATCTTCTAATATGGTGCAAATATTATAACACCTGAAATGTTTTTTTAAACTGTGTAAAGAATGAAAATAAAGTATCTAAATGATCTGTATTTGGGGAATTAAAAATATATATATTATATCAGTAGTATTATGAATAGTTTATTTTTAGCGGTGATATAATAAGTTATATATTATAGTATATTATATATTATGTAGTATCATTAAACTAGGAGAATTGGTAGCGTACTGCCTAAGGCATTTGACTGCTAACCAGAAGGCTGGCAGTTCAAACCTACCAGCCACTCCTCGGAACGAAGGTTGAGCAATCTACTTCCATAGAGATACCACCTCAGAAACCCAAGTAGGAGTAGCTATGAGTTGGATCTGACTCAATGGCAGTGAGTTTGGTGTGGTTTTTTTTATTATTATTATTATTAAACTATTATAAGGAAATATGCAAAGACCTCGAATTAGAAAAACAGAAGGGAAGAACATGCTTGAAATTTCTAAAGCTGAAAAAACTGAAGGAAAAAGTCAAGCCTCAAGTTGCAATATCGAAGGATTTTATGGGCAAAATATTGAATGATGAAGGAAGCATCAAAAGAAGATAGAAGGAATGCACAGAGTCCCTGTACCAAAAAGATTTGGTTGATGTTCAAACATTTCAGGAGTTAGCATATGATCAAAAACAATGGTATTGAAAGAAGTTGAAGCTGCACTGAAGGAATTGGTGAACAACAAGGCTTCAGGAATTGGCAGAATACCCACTGAGATGTTTTAACAAACGGATGCAGCCTGTAGGCCTTCATTTATTTATGCCAAGAAATCTGGCCAACTTACTGGAAAAGTTCCATATTTGTTCTTATTCCAAAGAAAGGTGATCCAACAGAATGTGGAAATTATAGAACAATACCATATGCAAGTAAAATTTTGCTGAAGATAAGTCAAAAGTGGTTGTAGTGGTATATTGACAAGGAACTGCCAGAAATGCAAGCTAGATTCAGAAGAGGATGTGAAAAAAGGGATATCATCGCTGATAACAGATGGATCTTAGCTGAAAGCAAAGATCACTAGAAAGATGTTCACCTGTGTTTTATTGACTATTCAGAGGCATTCAACTGTATAGATCATAACTAATTATGGGTTACATTGCAAAGAATGGGAATTCCACAACACTCATTGCTCATGAGAAAACTGTACATAGACCTAGAGGCTGCGGTTTGAACAGAACAAGAGAATACTGCATGATTTAAAATCTGGAAGGTTGTGCATCAGGTTGTATCCTTTCATCATACTCATTCAGTCAGTATGGTGAGTGCATAATCCAAGAAACTGGACTATATGAAGAAGAATGCAGCATCAGGATTGGACCAACACTCATTAACAACCTGTAATATGCAGATAACACAATCTTGCTTTCTGAAAATAAAGATGACCTCAAGCGCTTACTGATGAAGATCAAAGACTACAGTCTTCTATATGGATTACACCTCAACATAAAGAAAACAAAAATCCTCACAACTAGACCAATAAGCACATCACAATAAATTGAGAAAAGATTGAAGTTGTCAAAGACTTCATTTTGTTTGGATCCACAATCAAAATCCATGGAAGGAGCAGTCAAGAAATAAGATGTCTTTTTACACTGGGCAAATCTACTGAAAAAAAAAAAAAAAACTTTTAAAGATATTGAAGAGCAAAGATGTAACTTTGAAGGCTCAGATGTGCCTAACCCAAGCTATGGTATTTTCAGTACCCTGATATGCATGTGAAAGGTAGAGAGTGAATAAGGAAGACCAAAGAAGAATTGATATCTTTGAATCCTGTTAGTGAAGAATACTGAAAATACCGTGGACTGCGAGAATGAACCATTCTGTCCTGGAAGAAGTGCAGCTGGAATGCTCCTTAGAAGTGAGAATGGCCAAACTTCGTCTCACCTACTTTTCTCATGTTGTCAGAAAGGATCATTCCCTGGAAAGGAATATCATGCTTTGTAAAGGGGAGGGTCAGAGAAAAAGGAGCAGACCCTCAGGAAGGTGGAGTGACACAGTGGCTTCAGTGATAGGCTCTAGTATAGCAGAGACTGTGAGGACGGCACAACACCAAGAATTGTTTCATTCCGCTTTACGTAGGGTCCGTATGAGTGAGAGTCAACTTAACAGCACCTAACAACAACAACATTAGGTTGTTCTAACACCATTTCTTCCTCAGGAAGGTTTTCTGGCTCTGTTTTTGGGGAATTTGTGCCTTGCTTCTTTGTGTAAACTCAAATTGTCCATTGTCTCTCAGGCATTGTGCTGTTGTTATGTTTAGATTTAGTAGATGATTGTATGTTGATGTATTACACTCAGGTTTTTTGCTTTGTTTTGTTTTGATGTATCAGACAACCCGGCTAAGCGTGCTATTCTGCTTGCTAGTTTGGCAGCACTTCTTGTTAAGTGCTGTCAAATTGGTTCCGAATCATAGTGGCCCTTTGTATAAGAGAACAAAGCACTCCCTAATCCTGCACCATCCTCACAGTCTTTGCTGTGCTCGACACGATTGCAGCAGCCACTGTGTCAGTCCATGTTGCTGAGGGTCTTCCCCTTTAGCGCTGACCCTCTGCTCGACCAAGCATGATATCCTTCTCCAGGGATAACATGACTCTTCTAACAACGTGATAAAAGTATGTGAGACGAAGTCTGGCCATTCTCACTTCTAAGGATCATTCTGGCCATACTTCTTCTAAGACAAATTAGTTTATGCTTTTGGCAGTTCATAGTATATTCATGGTATATTCTTCACTGAAACCACAATTCCAGTACATCAGTTCTTCTGTGGTCTTCCTTATTCATCGTTCAGCTTTCACATGCATAGAGGCTACTGAAAATACCATGGGTTGGGTCAGACACAATTTAGTCTTCAAAGTGACATCTTTGCTCTTTAACACTTTAAAGAGGTCATTTGTAGCAGATTTGCCCAGTGCAATGTCATCTAATTTCTTGCCCACTGATCCATGGGCATTGATTGTGAATCCAAGTAAAATGAAATCCCTGACAACATCAGTCTTTTCTCCATTTACCGTGATGTTGCTTTTTGGTCCAGTAGTCACGATTTTTGTTTTCATTATGTTGAGGTAAAATCCAGACTGCAGTCTTTGATCTTCATCACTATGCACTTTAAATCTTCTTCACTTTCTGCAGGCAAAGTTGTGTCATCTTCATATTGCACGTTGTTAAAGAATCTTCCTCCAATGCTGATGCCACATTCTTCTTCATATAATCCAGCTTCTCAGATTATTTGCTCACCATACAGACTGAATAAGGATGGTGAAAGGGTACAACCCTGATGCATACCCTTCTTGATTTTAAACCATGCAGTATCCCCTTATTCTGTTTGAACAACTGTCTCTTAGTCAAGGTATATGTTCCTTATGAGTACAATTAAGTGTTCTGGAATTCTCATTCTTTGAAATGTTTTCCATAATTTGTTGTGATCTACACAGTTAAATGGAAGTTCTGGTAGCATAGTGCCTAAGGTATTTGACTGCTAACCAGAAGGCTGATGGTTCAAACCCACCAGCCACTCCTTGGAAGGAAGATTGGGCAGTCTACTTCCATAGTGATACTGCCTCAGAAACGCAAGGAGGGGTCACTATGAGTCAGGTTCAACTCGACGGCACATAACATAACACAATTAAATGTCTTTGTATAGTCAGTAAAACATAGGTAAACATCTTCCTGATATTCTTTGCTTTCAGCCAAGATCCATCTGACATTAGCATTCATATCCCTCATAGCACATGATCTTCTGATTCCAGCTTGAATTTCTAGGAATTCCATGTCAATGTGCTAATGTAACCATTTTTGAATTATCTTCAGCACAACTTTACTTGCATGTGATGTTAACAATTATTAATGGATTTTTACATCTGTTTCTTCTCATGTGGAGTCGTGCCACATCAGCAAAAGAAGGCTCCAAAAGCTTTATTCCATCCACATCATTAAGGCTGACTGTTGTCTTTGAGGATACAACTCCTCCCCAGTCATATTTTGAGTCCTTTCCAACCTGAGGGGCTCATATCCTGGCATTATATGCATCAGTGTTTCATTTGCTATTCATAATGTCTTCCAGTACTATACCACCAGACAATGTTTCATTGCCATTCATAAGGTTTTCAATTGCCATTTCTTTCAGCAGTGGACTGCCATGTCCTTCTTCCTAGTCTGTTTTAGTCTGGAAACTGCTGAAACCTGTGCACCTTGGGTGAGCCAGCTTTTATTGGAAATATGGGTGGCATATTTTACAGCAACATGAAGGCCATAAAAATATGACAAACAGACAAGTGGTGGTAGCACCACTTAGGTGCCCACTATCTGTCTTCTGTTGGATGTGGTCAAGAATGAGAGTATTGTTTGTAATTTGCTGTTCATGTAGAGTGGTTGAGGATGTGCTGTATTGGTGTTGGCTGACATCTGTCCTCAATCAGGTGGCACAAGTTCAGGTAGTGACACCCCTATAGTAGGTAAAGTAGAAGGAGGGTTGAGTTTGGCTAGGTTCTGTGGATGTGATTGCTGTCTCCCACTAGGTGGGATAAAAAAAAATTTTTTTTAATAAAATAAACAAGAAAGGAAATGAAAGGAAAAAAAAGGGGAAAAACAAAAACAAGGAAAAGGACTAAAGTGAAAAAATAAACAAGAAGAAAAGAAAACAAGAAAAAGAAACAAAAATGAGGGAAGGGGAAGGAAAAAAAAAATGAAAGGAAGAAGGTGGGGAGAGTGGGGACCAGCACACCCAGTCCAGGATTGCACTTCTGTCAGCTGCAAAGGTGACAGGAGGCTGTGTGCTTAGTCCACATCATCACATTCTGCTGGGCAAAATGGCTGCATGGGTGGAGTGCCCTCTTTGCCTTGGTGCACACCTCTAGCTGTGGAGGCCATGGGGATTGGGGCATCCAGCTGGTTCAACACATTCTGCTGGCCAAGGAGGTGGCAGGTGTCAGAAGGGCCACCTTGGGATGGTGCTTCTGCTGGCTGAGGAGGCAGTGAGGAGCAAGTTATCTGGGACAGGAGAGCATTTCTGCTAAATGAGGTGGTGGCAAGGGCAGGTGCCTAGTCCAGGACGGTGCTTTTGCCAACCAAGGAGGTGGCAGGGGCTAAGTAGCCTGGTTCAGGATGGCATGCTCTGCTGGGCTTAAATGTAGTGATTGGTGGGTCACCTGGTCTGTGGCAACAGAGAAGGCAGAGAGCTGCTGTCTCCAAACACAGCAGTTAGATGCACACAGTGCCCATTCTGTGATGGCACACCTCTGCTCTCAGGAAAGGGAGAGACAGCATGAGGTGGTTGTTACCAGCCACTGAGTGGGTAGGGGCAGGGGTTGGTCACCATCTGGTTACCAAAAGGATGTGAGGAATAAGAAGGTCACACTTTTGTAGTTGCCAGCCAACAGTGTGGTGCAGTCCTGGGTAAGCGGAGCCAATTACCTGGTTCCTGCCGTGATTAAAATAGTGTTTGTGATAATTGAAAATCACCACATTGTGACAGGTTAGTTGACAGTTCACCACCCCATATGTCTCCTTCTTCACTGTTTTTGTTCAGTTTGTTCTAATCGGTACTTGACCTACTTCTTTATCCTCTCCTTTGAACCACAGGGTTCCGGAATTATAATCTGTACCTGTTTCATTTTGTTTCTCAGGTCTTTGTTGCAGGAGGATTAAGTGTGTAGGCCTAATCCATAATCTTGCCAAAAGTCCTCAACTCATTTGAACTTAATGGATTTGCAAATAGAGTGAATCTCTGAGCCAACCCCCAGAGACTTAAAACTTTCCAAAACACCTAAAACCTATGAAGTGCCTGTAAGTAATATTTAGGAGCTTTGGAATCACATCAGAACCTTATATCAACCAAGGAATTGCCTGAGACTGCCACAGAGGAGGGGATGGTGGCACACATTCCCAGAACTGCTAGCTCTGGTGGCGTAGTGCCTAAAGCATTTGACTGCTAACCAGAAGATTAGTGGTTCAAACCCATCAACCACTCTGTGGAAGGAAGACTGGGTAATCTCTTTCTGTAAAGATTTACTGCCTTGGAAACCCAAAGGGGCCACTATAAGTCACAATCGACTTGATGGCAATGAGTTTGTTTTTTTGGTTTTGGCTACAGTAGAGGGGATGGTGGCACACATTCCCAGAACTGCTGAATGGCCCCAGAGCAGGCAGAAGGTACCTCCTCCTCCAAACCTTTGGGGTAGCAAAATCTAGAAAGAAGCCTTCCAGCAGAGAATGGTTTTTGTTGTGGTCTCCCTAAGGACTCAAATGAACATTGAATCGGTGCTGAAAGAACCAGAGCACCCTTTTAGTGAAATTTAGGGGAAAGGGAGAATTTTAGAAAAACAAAAACCCATACAAACAAGACTAATATCTAGGGAAAGAGAAGATTTTGAGATTCAGAATTACCTCAGTAAAATACTTAAATGCCCCAGGTTCAACAAAAAATTATCAAGCAAGTCAGAACACAGGAGAATATGGCCCAATTAAAAGTTGATTTTGAAGAAGCTGAAAATTATTGCTATGAAGGCCATGATAATATGAAAATCAGAGGACTTTCAAACAACATTGTTAGATATGTTCAGCGAATGCAAAGAACACACAAGCAATAAACTAATGTCAATAGAGAATCAAAAGGAGAAACTCAGTGCGGAAACAAAAAAGAACCAAATAGAAATACTGTAATTGTAAGAGGAAATAACTGAATTGGAAAATATAAAGGAGTGATTCAACAATAGATTTGAGCAGACAGAAGGCAGAATATGTGAACTAGAGTACATCATAATTGAATTGAATCAAGTTCTAAAAGAAATATTTTTAGTAATATATCAGACAGAGAGTTTCACCACTATTCTTAAGATTTTCACTGGCCTATTCTTTAAGAAGTGGATGGACACCTCCTTCTTCCCAGTCTGTCTTAGTCTGGAAGCTCCACTGAAATCTGTGCACCCTGGGTGACCCTGCTGGTATTTGAAATACTAGTGGCATAGCTCCCAGCCTCACAGCAACACATGAGCCACCAAAGTACAACAAACTGACAGACTGGTGCGACGTAGACCAAGAGGCTGTCGTTCGAACAGAACAAGAGGAAACCACATGGTTGAAAATCAGGAAGGGAGTGCATCAGGGTTGTATCCTTTCATGATACTTATTCACTCTGTATGCTGAGCAAATAATCCAAGGTGTACTATATGAAGAAAAATACAGAATGAGTATTGGAGGAAGACTCATTAGCAACCTGTTGTATGCAGACAACACAACCTTTCTTGCTGAAAGTAAAGATGACTTGAAGCACTTACTGATGAGGATTAAAGACTGTAGCCTGCAGTGTGGATTATACCTAAATATAAAGAAAACAAAAATTCTCACAACTGGGCCTATAAGCAGCCTCATAATAATGTAGGAAGATTGATGTTGTCAAAGATTCATATTACTTGGTTCCACAGTCAACACCAATGGAAGCAGCAGTCAAGAAATCAGACAACGTGGCTCAGGAAGATAGCGTACCTGTAGCCCACACGTTTATTCCCTTTAACATCTTAATGCCTAAAAAACTAGATGCAGCAGTTTGAAGCAGGGATTCTGAGACTGTCAACAGCTCAGTAAATTGGAGAAGGCCAGATTTAGTGGAGAAAGAGGGAAAAAAAAAGGCGGGGGGGGGCGGCAGTCAGGGTAAACAGCCAGGAAGACTAAAAATAAATAAACCTGCTCTGCCGCACATGAGCCAGAGGGACTAAGCAGTGGAGGACTCTCTGGGCAGTGAAGCAGGAGCACTGGGAGGCCAGTGGCAACTCCAGAGAATCAGACAGCCCACAGCGATGGCTTCTGTTGGTAACCTTGGGAACTCTGCTGAGTGGGTGGACAGCATGTCTGAGAAGTATAGCAGAGACCCCTCTGGCTCAGGTCACTGCTGTCTTGGAAACAGATAGGGAAGCACTCCACAGGTGGGAGGGCCTTGGGACAAGCTCATGGCGTGGGGCTGTGGTCCAGCTCTTCCTGAACAACTTTTTGTCATGGAGGGGTCCAGAGGATGTGGTTTTTGAGGCTTTCTGACCCAGACAGAAAGCATCCCCCGAACCATTGGTATCTTTGCTGATTTTAAACCGCGGGCCTGTAAGTGACAATATAATGTCATCATTAGCAGCCAAGCCAAGCCACAGAAATGTGAAAAGCAGGGACACACTACAGGTGCCTTGGATCTTTTTGTTTGTTTGCTTGTTTATTTTCTTCCTCCTTTCTCCCCTGCCTCACCCAAGAGAAGAACCACATTAAGCCACCACAACACCTGCTTGTCCCAACTCTAAATCCCCTTCACGATGAACAGAGA
>NW_006921949.1:336093-341299 GCF_000298275.1 Orycteropus afer afer
TTGCTAAGAGAAAATTTTCCCAAAAATCAAGAAAGAAAAAAAATATATTTGTCCGAGAAGCTCAAAGAACCCCATACAGGACAGATCCTAAGAGAAAGTCAGCAAGACATATCATCAAACTCTCCAAAACCAAAGACAAAGACTCTTGTGAGCAGCCTGGGAAAAAAGAAATGTCACCTACAATGGAAGGCAGTTAGACTGAGTTCTGATTACTAAGTATAGAAACCATGCAGACAAGAAGGCAATGGGATGCCATATAAAACACTGAAGGAAAAGAACTTACAACCAAGAATTCTATATCAAGCCAAATTATCCATCAAATATGAGAGTAAAATCAAGACATTGTCAGACAAACAGAAATTAAGGGATTTTATGAAAACCAGACCAGCCCTACAAGAAATGCTTAAAGAAGTCCTTCCAATAGAGAACCCACAACAGAGAACAACAAAATCAGGACATGTGACATCAACACTAAAACTAAAATAGATGCTCAAAATAAGCCCATAAAACATTGTACAAAAACAAAACAAAACAAGGGAGTCAATCGCACATGACACCAGGAACAAAGTAAATAGAGGGAATAAAAGTTCTAGGTACAAAACTTCCAAATGAAGAGGAAAACAGGACAATGTCCTTATAGAACAGACTGTTCCAAAATATAGAGACAAAAATTCACTCCAAGGTAACCACAGAGAAAATTAACAGTCCCCCTAAGCAAACCTAGAAAGATGGAAAACATATGGGCTTAGTAAGCACAAAAGCAGCAATAAAGAAGAAAAAAGAGGAAACACTTGACAACAAAATGAACTCAGCACACAAAAGTATTTGAACCAAGAAAATTCTAACAACACAACAAAAGCACAATAGAATGACAACAATCAATTCATACCAATCACTAATTACTCTCAATGTAAATGGATTAAATGCACCAGTCAAGAGAAAGAGAGTGACTAATTCGATAAGAAAAGAGGACCCAGCAATATGCTGCCTACAAGAGACACAAAGATAAAAACATTAAAAGTTAAGAGGTGGAAAAAACTATACCAACCCAATGGTAACCAGAAAAAGAGCAGGAGTGGAAGTATTAATTTCCAATATTATATACTTTAAGATGATAAACAGCATAAGGGACAAAGAAGGACACTATATGATTCTGAAAGGGTCAGTTGACCAAGAAAACCTTATTAAATATCTATGCACCCAATGAAAGTGCTCAAAAATATGTGAAGCAAGTATTAATTGTACTGAAAGGGAAAATAGAGAACTCTACAATAGTAGTAGGAGACTTTAACACACCACTTTCAAGGAGGGACAGATCAACTAGAAAAAAAACTCAACAAAGATACAGAAGAAAACAACAATACAGTCAAACAACTCAGTCTCATAGACATATACAGAATACTCGACCCAACAAAAGCATAGTTCACATTCTTCTCCAGTGCACATGGATCATTCTCCAGAATAGGTCATATGTTAGGACATAAAACAAGACTCAATAAATTGAAAAGCATTGAAATACTGCAAAGCCTCTTCTCAACCCACAATGCTATAAAATTAGAAATTAATAATAGAAGATCAGGGAAAAAACATCAAACATGTGGAAGTTGAATAATACTCAAAAACTGCTGGGTAGTAGAAGAAATAAAGAGTGGAATAAAAAAATTCCTGGAAACAAAGGAGAATGAAGATACATCTTATGAAAACCATGGGACATAGCAAAAGCAGTACTCAGAGGTCAATTTATAGCAATAAATGCACACATCAAAAAAGAGGAAAGAAAATCAACACTCTAACTCAACAACTCCAACAATTAGAAAAAGAGCAACAAAAGAAACCTACAGTATTCAACACTGCACTGCTGTAGAGTTGGATCCAACTCATAGAGACCCCACTTTGGGTTTCCAAGATTGTATCACTATGGAAGTAGATTGCCCAATCTTCCTTCTGAGGAGTGGCTGGTGGGATTGAACTGCCAGCCTTCTGGTTAGCATTTAAATGCCTCAGGCACTACACTAGCAGAGCTCCACAGTATCCAGAAGTAAGGAAATAATAAACACCAGAGCAGAAATAAATGAAATAGAAGAAAAAAAATAGAGAAAATCAATAAAACAAGAAGCTGGTTATTTGAAAAGATGAACAAAATTGGCAAATCTAACAAAAGAAAAGAAGGAGAAGATGCAAACATGAATAATAAATGAAAAGAGAACCAACACAGAAATTAAAAAGATACTGACAGAATATTATGAAGAACTGTACTCCAACAGATTTGAGAACCTAGAAGAGATGGACAAGTTTCTAGAAACACAAGAGCTACCTAAACTATCCTAGTCAGAGATGAAATACTTGAACAGATCCATAACAAAGGAAGAAACTGAGCAGGTCATAAAAAAACTTTCCTACAAGAAAAACTCCTTGCCAAACCAAGGGCTTCACTGGAGAATTTTACCAAATATTCAGGGAAGAGTTGACACCTATACTACTCAAGCTATTCCAGAACATCAGAAAAGACAGAATACTCCCAAACTCATTTTATGAAGCAAGCATAACATTCATACTAAAACCAAAGAAATAAACCACTAAAAAGAAAAACTACAGACCAATATCCCTCATGAATATAGATGCAAAAATCTCCAACAAAATCCTAGCCAACAGAATCCAACATATCAAAAAAAATAATACATCTGACCAAGTGGGATTCATACCTGGTATGCAAGGATGGTTCAACATCAGAAAAACAATCAATGTAATCCAACACATAAACAAAAGAAAAGAACCATATGATCATATCAATTGATGCAGAAAAGGCATTTGATAAAATCTAACACCCATTCCTGTTCAGAACTTTCGGCAAAGTAGGGATAGAAGGGAAATTCCTCAACATAATAAAGGTCATATATGCAAAGCCAACGGCCAACATTATTATTAATAGAGAAAGACTCAAAGCATTCCCCTTATGGATGGGGACCAGACAAAGATGCCCTCTATCACCATTCCTATTTAACACTGTATTGGAAGTCCTAGCCGGGGCAATAAGGCAAGAAAGAGAAGTAAAAGGCATCCAAATTGGCAAAGAGGAAGTAAAGCTATCTCTATTTGCAGATGACATGATCCTATACATAGAAAACCCAAGAGACTCAGCAAAAAAACTACTAGAACTAATAGAGAGGTTCAGCAAAGTGGCAGGATACAAGGTCAACATATAAAATTAGTTGGATTCCTTTACATCAACAAAGAGTCCTCTGAAAAAGAAATAGGGAAACAAATACCATTTACAATAGCTACTAAAAAGATAAAATATCTAGGAATAAGTCTTACCAGAGACACAAAAGACCTATACAAAGTCAACTATAAAGTACTACTACAAGAAACTACAAGGAATCTGTGTAAATGGAAGAACCTGCCTTGTTCATGGATACGAAGACTGAATATTGTGAAAATGTCAGTATTCCCCAAAGCAATGTACACATTTAATGCAATCCCGATCTAGATACCAACAACGTTTTTTAAAGATATGGAAAAAACAGTTACTAATTTCATATGGAATGAAAGAGACCTTGGACAAGCAGAACACTACTGAAGAAGAACAAAGTGGGAGATCTCACACTCCTGGATCTCAAAACCTACTATACAGCCACAGTAGTCAAAACAGCATGGTGTTAGTACAGTGATGGACAGATAGACCAATGGAACGGAACCAAAAACCCAGAAATTGACCCTTCCATCTCTGGACAGCTAATCGTTGACAAAGGGCCAAAACCCATTAAACAAAGGAGAGATAGCCTCTTTAACAAATGGTGCTGGCAAAATTGGATATCCACTTACAGAAAAATGAAACAAGACCCATACCTCACCCCATAAACAAAAATGAACTCAATTTGGATCAAAGACTTAAATGTAAAACCTAAAACTATAAAATTCACCAAAGATAAAATAGGGGCAAATCTATGGGCCCTAATTTATGTCATAAATAAACTATCAAGCATAACTCAGAATGCACAGGAAGTGGAAGAGAAGCTAGATGACTGGAATCTTTTAAAAAATTAAATTCTTATGCACATCTAAAGACTTCATCAAAATGGTAAAAAGAGAACCTACAGATTGGGAGAAAGTATTTGCCTATGACATATCTGACAAAGGACTTATCTCCAAAATCTATAGAAAACTTCAGCACTTCAACACCTAAAAGGCAAAGAATCCATTTCAAAAATGGGCAAGGGACATGAACAGCCACTTCACTAAAGATGATATGCTGGTGCCCAACAAACACATGAAGAATTGCTTGCAATAGTAGCCATTAGGGAGATGCAAATCAAAACAACAGTGAGCTATCATCTCACCCCAGCAATAATAGCAAAGTTCAACAGGACAGAAAATAGCAAATGCTGGCAAGGCTGCGGAGAGATTGGAACTCTGATAGACTGCTGGTGGGACTGTAAAATGGTACAACCATTGTGGCAAATGGTATGGCATTTCCTTACAAAACTGAAAATAAAAATTCCATTTGAACCAGCATATCTATTACTACATGCAGTCTCACTAAAATGTAAAATTACATATTCTAAAGAGTTAAAGAGGCAGCATAAATTTCCCAATACAAGAACAGCCTTTAGCAGTCACCTTCAAAGGACTTCTAGGCTTTGCTTGTCACAGGTTGACAGGGAGCTCCTTTCCTTAAAAGATAAGTTTATGCATTTCTTAAACAATTATATTAATCTCTGTGCTGAACTGAAATTTGCCTTCTTACATTTCCTTTTATTGGTGCAAGTCCGTTTTCATCTAATCTGCTTCTACATGACTACTCTTAAAATGTGTAAAGACACATATGATGTTCCCTGCAAGCTTTTATTCTGCACACTAAATACTTTCTTTCAAATGTTCCTCATGGAACCCAGGTGTTTCTTATTCCAGAGATACCAAGGGGGCTGGAAACAATATTAATTAGATACTGATAAAATTAGTGATTTGCAAACAAGGATTTCTCTTTAAAGTATGGGTCACTTTCAAACAAAAACACTCAAAACAACTGTCATGACATATGCAAAAAAAAAAAAAAAAATCATACCAGTCTGGGTTTTTCCAGGTTGAAAGGAAATGATCGTATTAATAGTACTGTTGTCCAGTACTTGCTCATCAACAGGAAAGAAATGATGAAGAGAAGATGAGACAATCTGCTTATTGCTGCTTCTATTAAAAAGAAAAATAGAAA
>NW_006921949.1:342068-343294 GCF_000298275.1 Orycteropus afer afer
CACAACTTCAAGGGCATTATAGTCCAGAAGATAGCACCCTGTGGAGTTGTGCAACAAGGTGGCCTGCAATAGAGCAAGTGGTAGAAACAGAGTAGTGTTCTCTGTTGACCAGCTTACTGAATAAGATTAAGAAAATATAATATCAAAATGGTAGTAACCAGTAACAGATAACATGTACCATTATTCTTTAATATGAGAAACAAGGTCCTCTATAATCATATGATTCCTTAAAAGCTTGCATTCAACAAAATGGAAATGTTACTCATTTTATTACAGAAGACAAGGAAAGTTGAAATGAATCCCACTGTTTTGGTTACTTCATGCCACTCTAACAGAAAATACCACAAATGGGATGGCTTTAACAAACAGGAGTTTATTCTCAAGTTTTGGAAGCTAGAAGTCTGATTCAAAGTGCCAAGTTCTAGGACTTTGGTGAAAGCCCATTGACCTTGGGCTTCAGCTCTGCCTCTTGCTTCTGGCCCACTGAAGCTGGAAGCTTTCTTCACTTAGGCAGCTGCTGGCTGCTGAGGTTGAAAAACCCAAGGTCGACAAGTAAAATGGCACAGTCCCAATATTACAAACCACACAGCAAGACACTGATTCAAGTCCATTAAGAATCCCAACACTGGCAGACAACATGGCAGGATGTTGAACAACTCGGCCATGTGCAAGATTCAAGCATGCCAAAAGCTAGAGACCTTCCTCAAAGTTGCTGCTTATATACTGGAAGTAGCCCACATCCCTAAAGCAACTACTGAGCTGCTCCAGTAGATTCCACCATGGATGGTTGCCAGTTTCACCATGGGGAATAACTATATCCAGCTGCCCAGACACTCAACTAGTTCTACACAAGTTGACACACAACCTTAACTGCCAAAAGTACAGAGCATCAACTTTGTAAAGTACATTATGCCAGTTGACTGAGTTGTTGCATGAGATGCAATAAATTATTCTTTAGAGAAAATAAAATGTAAACTGTTGTTGTTAAGTGCCGTCGAGTCATTTCTGACTCATAGCGACCCCATGCACAGCAGAACAAAATACCGCCCGATCCCGCGCCAGCCCCACAATCCCTGCTATACTTGAGCCCATCATTGCAGCCACTGTATCAATCCATCTCCTTGAAGGCCTCCCCCTCTTTTGTTGACCCTCCACCCTACCAAGCGTGACATCCTTCTCCAGGGAATGGTCCCTTCTTACAACATGACCAAAATAGGTGAGACAAA
>NW_006921949.1:358105-367187 GCF_000298275.1 Orycteropus afer afer
ATCAGGAGGAAGTGGGAAGGGAGCTGTTGCATTGTGGTAAACTGTGGTCAATGTCATGAGACAAAGTGTATGTGAACTGCTGTATGGGAAGTGAGTTTGCTCTGTAAATTTTCACCCAAATCACAATTTTAAAAAATGTTCTTAAAAAAAATAGTTTGTACAAATAGTTTATGTGAGCCTTTCAAGATAAATTTATTAACATGACTTCCTTTCAAGTGTGTGCAGTCAGGAATACTAGCAGAGCTTTGAAAAGATAAAGCATGTCTGAAACAATAGTCCTTTATTTTTTTAACTACCAAAAGAAAAATAATCTCTCAAACAGGTAAAATGTTTTTACTTAAACTGAGTTGCCATTAAATTAATGGAGTCTTCATTTCTAAACAACATTTTCTATCAGAGTGATACTTGAAATATTTAACAACCACTAATATAAAATCTCTATATATATCAAAAATTAGAAAATACTTTTATTATCTAAATGTCTTTATATAGATTTATAAAACTAATTTTTGAATTAATAACAAATTAGCTGCCAAATTATTCTATAAATTTCCATTTTTAGATTCAGAAACTCTTGGGATAATGTTTTGTTTGATAAGGATATTTTAAATGTATACTCAAATGATGCCCTGTCTGAACCATGATCTGACAAGGTACATTTATCCAAAAACACCCTGCAGTTTAGTGAAGATGGCCAAATCAGTGACCATTACAGCATTCCTGAGGAGCTCTGGTGGCAGTGTGGTTAAAGGACTTGCTGCTAATCAAAAAGTCAATGGTTTTTACCCACCATCTGTTCCATGGAAGAAAGATGAAGCAGTCTGCCAGTAAAGATTATAGCCTTAGAAACCCCTGAGGGCATTTCTACCCTGTCCTATAGGGTCACTCTGCATCCTAATCAACATGATGTCAGTGGTTTTTGATTTGACAGCATTTACAACAAGATTCTTTTTTTTTTTTTTTTTGCCAGACAGTTTTTCATTTTATGAAACTAACCCAACACTGTTGAGCATTTATTATACCTGACTAGAAGTAGTCCCAGCCCCCTTTTATATAAAAAACAAAAATGTCTCCATATGTTTCCTATTTGAGAACCACTGTTTTCATAAATAGTCAAACATTAATTAGGGTTATTCATTGCATTAGTATAAAAATATTTTTGAGATATGAGACGTGTTTATAAATCCAAAGAGAATAGATAAACTGGGAAACAAAACCGATTATTTTTCTCAAAAGAAAATTTGTTTGAAATATTTTTATATAAAATATCAGGCCATGGAAACGATTTTTGCATTGTTTTATAGCTTTGAATTATCAGCACCTTTCTTACAGTCATAGATACATAGACAATGTCAAATCAACTAAACTCTCAAAGCCTGGCTCCTTGTTTTCTTTTTCATATGTAATATGGGGAACATTATTAATATTTATCTTGAGGAGCTTAATGGTAATTGCAGTGATCTAATGAACACAACCTAAATTAGGCTCTTTGATATATTTCCTGACAAGAACTACTTTTGTAATAGCTTAGAGTTTAAGTTAAATTTAAGAATTAAGATCTCTGAACTGAATTTACTGTGAAAGCTTTATCAATTAAATTTTTAATATGTAGTTATATAATTACAAATAGACTCATTGATAAGGTATAATTTATTCTGAATTCCATATATTATCACGAGTATATAAAAACAAAATTTTCTATTTCTTAGGCAAGAGAAACACTAAACTTTGCTGTATAGAAAAAATTCTCAATTTTTAATATAAAATGATTATATTATAAATCCTACTATTTAGTTAAAGTAAAACAAAAAATGTAGATTGTCTAAATATTAATAAGCAATTAGTCACTCAAAAGTAATGTCATTAAATGTTTGTAGAATTGCTATTTGATTTTCATTTATAATTTTACCTTTTCAATAACAAAGACCACCTGGTATCTATTACATTTTTTCTGCAGATGCTAAATACATTCAAATAAATCACATTTAGCCTAATAGTCAAACCAAAAAAACAAACCCACTGCCAACTGCCATCAAGTGAATTCCAACTCATAGCAATCCCCATTGGGTTTCCAAAGCAGTAAATCTTAATAAAGTAAATTGCCTGGTCTTCCTTCCACCAATCAGAAATAAGATCATGTAAACGTAGACTTCATATATAAAATTGTGAAATATAATTATTTATGTAATTTAATAGGAGCTCTGGTGGCATGACACATAAGGCATCTGACTGCTAACCAGAAGGCTGGCGGTTCAAACCCACCAGTCACTCCTCAGAAGGAAGACTGGGCAATCTACTTCAGTAGAAATATTGGCTGGGAAACCCAAGGAGGGGTCGCTATGAGTCGCAATCAACTCAATGGCAGTGAGTTTGGTTTGTTTTGGATGTAATTTAATAGCAGGTACTATACACCCCAAAACAAAGAAAAATAAAAAGTAAAGCTGTATTTATTATTGATTCTTAAATTTAAAACTGGGCAATCTATTTCTGTAAAGATACCACCTCAGAAACCCCAGGAAGTTAAAAAGATATGCTATTGACTTTGTCATGGAAAATGGCAGCAGAGGGCACTTAAAGAATCAGTTCCTTCACGGAAACAATCATAAGCTGGCAAACACTGACAGAACCAACTTTTTGGAACTCTGGAATCTGAACTAAAGCTTACAAGCAGAAAACCGCTTAATGAAGAAAACAGCAACTGAATTTCATTAAGGGAGCACTGTAGTGTTTTTGCTCAACTGCTTACCATTTTCCATTCTTCAGCTCAGTGTTGGCAGTGGGGATGGAGCCAGAGGCTAACACAGACCTTAAGATATTGTGCTTGTATGTTTTGACCTGTCAGGTGGTTCCCTAGAGACCAGCACAGAGACTGACCTGCAAACAGCAGACAGCTTGAAGTTCAGAAAAGCAGAAGCTGAGGAAGAAATTTCTTCTGAGAATGGCTCAGGAGGGCCACTGCATTTACCAGGGAAGACAGAGTGTGATGCCCATGTTTAGAAAACCCATGAGAGGACCCATGGTTTGTACTTACGGTGGATTTGTGATCCTCATGAACAGATTAAGGCTAATGCAGAGTTATAGGCAGCTCAGAGACCAACAGCAAAGACTGGGGAGTGGTATTTTATTTCCTTATTTTTCTTGCCCCAGAAGTTTAATGAAAAATCTGACAGGGCACTGCCTGAAATAATGAAAGAGATTTCAGTGATCACACACAAGGAAATAGTTCAGAAAGATCAGTAAACTAATGGATGACTTCAGCCCTCAACAGTCAACAACAGCAGAGCCTGGGGAGGGGAAGAATTTGATTTCCAGAGTTACTACATTATAATATTCAAAATGCCCAATTTTCAGCAACAACAAAAAATACCACAGTACATCCAAATACTTAGGAAGGCATGGCTCCTTCACAGGGAAAAATAAATTGACAGAAATCATCCCTGAAGTAACCATGCATTGCATTTACTAGACAAAGACTGAAACAACTGCCCTACATATGCACAAAGAGCAAAAGAAAGCCATGGACAAAGAACTAAAGGAAAGCAGAAAAATGATGTATGAAGGATGGAATTTATCAATAAAGATATAGAAATTATAAAAAGGAAATAAATAGAAATTCTGGAGCTGAAGAATATAATAATTAAAATTTCACTTGAGGGATACAAAAGAAGATTTGTGCAGGCAGAAAAAAAACTCGGTGATCTTAAAGATAAGATGATTGAAATCATCCAGTTTAAGGAGCAGAGAGAATATAAGAGTGAACAAACGTGAACACAGATCAATGGGATACCATCAAGTGGACCAAGATATGCACTGTGGGAATCCCAGAAAGAGGAAAGAGAGAACATGGAAGAAAGAATATTTGAATAAATAACAAAAACATTCCATGTCTGATGAAAGACATTGATCTACTGATCCAAGAAACTTAATCAACTCCACGTAAGATAAACTCAGAGACCCACACTGAGCTACATTATAATTAAATGGTTAAAAGACAACGACAGAATCTTGAAAGCAAAAAGAGAGATGTGACTGTCACAGACAAGGGATCCACAATAGGACTAAAAGCTGATTTCTAATTAGTAATCATAGATAAGGAGCTCTGGTGGTGTAGTGGCTGCAGCATTTGACTGCTAACCAGAAAGCTGGCAGTTCAAACCCACTAGCCACTCCTTGGAAGGAAGAATGGGCATAACTGAAGACAGTGAGACAATATATTTAAAATGCTGAAAGAAAAATGTCAACCAAAATTCCCTACCTGGAAAAAAATACTCTCCAATAATGAAGGAGAAATTTAGATATTCCCAGATAAACAAAAGCTAAGGAAGCTCATTGACCGTATACATTCCCTACTAGAAATGCAATAGGGGGTCATTCAAGCTTCAATGAAAGGACACCAGACAGTAACACAAAACCATACTGTGAGGGGAGGATCATTGCAAAAATAAATAAATAACCATACTGTGAAAAGAAAAAAAAAATCTCTAGTCAAAGTAATTAAATAGCTAGAGTCATCCCTCAGTATCTGTGGGAGATTAGATCCAAGGCCTCTGGAATTTTGGAACAGTGCCAAAATCCACAGATGCTCATCTCCCATGTAAAATAGCATAATATTTGCACATAGCCTACCTACATTCTCTCACTCTAATTTACTGCCATTGAGTCAATTCCAACCCATAGTGACCCCTGTTGGGTTTCCAAGGTGGTAAATCTTTACGAAAGTAGATTGCCCTTCTTCCTTCTGCTGAGCAGCTGGTGGGTTTGAACCACCAACATGGATAGCAGTCAGTGCCTTAGGTACTATGCCACCAGAGCTCCTTCCTACATCCCTGGTATACTTTAAATTATCTTATAGTGCTCAATACAGTGCAAATGCTATGTAAATAGAACTTTAAGCTCCCTCTCGACCTTTGAGGGATTGCTTTGACCACTTATTATTTTTTTCCCCTTGAATATTTTCAGTGTATGAATGGTTGACTTCACAGATGCAGAACCCACAGATATAGAGGGCTAACTGTAAATGTAAATGCTAATATTATTTTATCTTTTTGTTCTAATGCCTCTTTTTATTCCCTACATGATTTAAAAGACAAATGCTTTAGAAAAATTATAAATCCATGTCATCCAATCTTTTTACATTTATGACAATAGTCAAAAATCTGCTATCTGGCCACTTTGTCCATTAACAAGGTAGTAGGCTGCCAGCAGGGCACTACATCCAGCTGCCATGAAGGGCTGACTTCCTCTATAGTCATGGCCTCCAGGTGGATATGCAGGCAGCCCAGAACCAGTGGGCACCTGTTTTGGGTTCTCAGCTGATAAGTGGCCACAATTGCTATGGGATGGGAAGGGAGGAAAGAGGCATTAGAGATGATGTTTTGAAGAAATGCATGCAAGTTTAATGGCAGCCTAAAGTGAGCTGGGCCTTAAGCCTCCAGCTTGGTGGGGCCGAGTGTGTGGCCAGGTTTCCAGCATCCTCAAAGGAAGAAGCCCCAAGCCTCAGTGACTCACCAGGCTGGAAAAGCAGAACTGGCTCTAGCATCATGAACACAGGGCTTTAAGGGGTGAGAGTGGAGCCCTGGAGGTGGCTCCCCAAGGGAAGCTCTGACCCAGCCCCAGCACAAGAGGAAAGTGAACTGATTAAGCTATGGGCCCTCCAGTCACAGCTTTATCCAGCTGTGTCTCCTCCAAGCCTCTTTTTCCACAGAGGAATAATCCATAACTGGACTCATCACAATGATGAGCATATAATTAAATCTTAGCTGTTATTATTTCTATGATTACATTTTCTAAATTAAAAAAAAATTGGAAAAATGGATAGTCTGAAAGCAGGGGAAAAAAAAAAAAAAACTCCATTTTTGCATAACAACCTGGTCTTCAGAACCTAACCATGTTGATGAGTAAACAGTGGTGCACACCACTTATGAAAATAGATAGAATGACTAGGCAGAAGATCAGTAGGGAAATAGGTTTGAACCACACTTCCTGACAATATCTAATAGACGTAGAGCCAGTTCCTGGGTTAGAAAGGAGATCCATTCTTAAGTGTATCATTAAGTCCAATTTGTAGATAAGTTGGAACAGGTGCATGTGATTCTAATTCAGCCTTACTTTAGTGCAAGAAAAGGCTTGAAGTCTTCTCAGTGATTTAAAAGCTGCGCATGCAGCAACTGAAGGTGAATGTGATGAAGAATTTGTTGCAAGTAGGGTTTGATTCAGTCATTTCAAATTCAGGACAAAATTCAAAGGCAAATACAAGTTATCCATAGTTGGACATTTGTAACTTGGGGACGACTTGTATATAGAACACTCAGCAACTACAGAACATACATTCTTCTTAAGTACACATGGAATATTCTCCATGATACACTCTATGTGAGACCACAAAACAAAGCTCAATAAAAACTTTGAAAGAATGAAACCATACAAAATATCTTCCTTGATGACAGTGGAATGAAGCTAAAACTCAACAGTCAAAGGTAAAATGGAAATGTGACATGTGGAAGTTGAAAATCACACTCTTAAACAACCAGGGATTTAAGAAAAGTCCACCACCAGATGACTACACTACTGAATTCTACCTAACATTTAAGAGGAAGTCCACCATTCCTTCTCAAGCTCTTCTGTTAATAGAACAGAACATTTTCTAACTCATTCTATGAGTCCCAATTGACCCTAGTACCAAGGGGAAATAGAAAATATTTTGAGATGATTTAATATGAAAATACAACGTTCCAAACTTATGAAAAACAGCAGACAGTGCTTAATATACACATACATACACACACACACATATATAAACAATTAAAAAATAGATCTCAAATCAGTTAGATGTGCACATATGCACCTGTTCCAACTTACCTACAAATTGGACTTAATGATACACTTAGAAAGAGATCTTCTTTGTAACCCAGGAACTGCCTGTATGTCTTTATACCTTAAGGAATTAGAAAAGAAAGAGTAAACTAAAGCCAAAGCCAGCAGAAGAGAGTATGTAATAAAGATTAACACAACAATGCAAGACACTGCCATCGAGTCAGATCCGACTCATAGCGACCGCTCCTTGGGTTTCTGAGGCAGTATCACTATGGAAGTAGATTGCCCAACCTTCCTTCCGAGGAGTGGCTGGTGGATTTGAAATGCCAGCCTTCTGGTTAGCAGTCAAAGGCCTTAGGCACTACACCACCAGAGCTCCTATACTAAAGATTAGAACAGACATAAATGAAACAGAAAAATAGAATTAATAAAAGCAAAAGTTGGTTCTTTGGAAAAATCAATAAAATTGACAAGCATTTAGCTAGACTGACAAAAACAGGAAGAAGAAGAAGGAGATAAAATCACAAATAAAAGCAGGAACATTACTACTGACAGAAATTAAAAGGATTATAAGAGAATATTATGAACAATTATAGAGCAACAAAAAGCCTAGCTGATATGGATGAATTCTTAGAATGAAAAATTACTAAAACTAACCCAAGAAGAACTAGACAACCTTGTTGTTGTTGTGTGCCATTGAGTCGGACCCAACTCATAGTGACCCCTCCTTGGGTTTCCAAGGTCATATCAATACGGAAGTAGATTGCTCAACATTCCTTCCGAGGAGTGGCTGGTGGGTTTGAACCACCAGCCTTCTGGTTAGCAGTCAAATGCCTTAGGCACTACACTATCAGAGCTCCTAGACAACCTTAACAGAACAAAAATATATAAAAATACTGAATTAATATATATATAAAAAAAAAAAACCTGCCAACAAAGAAAAGTCCAGCACCAGATGGCTACACTACTGAATTCTACTGAACATTTAAGAGGAAGTACCACCATTTCTTCTCAAACTGTTCTGTAAATAGAACAGAACATTTTCTAACCCATTCTGTGTGTCCTGAATTACCCTGTTACCAAATATAAATGAAGATATCGCAATAAAAGAAAACTACATATCAAGTTTCTTCATTAATTCAGTTGCAAATTCATCAACAAAATACTAGCAATCTAAATACAACTGCATATTAAGCAAAACTGAATCCATGCCTCATCCCATATGTGGTAGTAATGGTTGTGTGTCAACTTGGCTGTGCCTGGTTGAGTGACTGGGCAGCTGGTGGTAGTTATTCTCCATGAGACTGGCAATCAACTCCATGGTGGGATCTACCACAAGCAGCCGAGTAGCTGCTTTAGGGATGTGGTCTGCTTCCCATATATAAGAAGCAGCGTTGGGAATGGTCTCTAGCTTATGGCATACTTGAACCCTGCATGTAGCTGTGTCATTGTTCAGCAGCCTGCCATGTTCTGCTGACCTTGGGACTTTCAGTGGACTTGAATTAATGGCCTGTCATGTGGTTTGGTAACATTGGGACTGTGACTTTTTACTTGTCAAACTTGGATTTGTCAGCCTCAGCAGCCAGCAGCTATCTGAGTGAAGAAAAGCCTCCAGCTTCAATGGGGTGGGAGCAAGAGGCAGAGCTGAAGCCCAAGTTTGAGGGTCTTTCACCCAGCCCCTAGAGCCTGGCACTTTGAACTCAGACTTAAAGCCTCCAAACTATAAGAGAATAAACTCCTGTTTGTTCAAGCCATCCCATTTGTGGTATATTCCTGTCAGAGTGGTACTGGGTAACAAAAACACCATATATGAAAATTAAGTCAAAATGGACTACTGACCTAAGTGTAAAAGCTAAAACCATAATATCTTTGGAAAACAATAGTTAATTCTTCAGAATCTGGTTTTTCACAACAGATTCTTAGATATGACACTAAAAACATGAGCAAAAAGAAAAATAGATAAATTGAATTCCATCAGAATTAAAAATTTAGTACAGTAAAGAATTATAAAAACAAATTAAATGGATAACTAATAGATTGGGGAAAAAAAATGAGGAATCATATAATAAAAACCAGGGGGACCAGGACAGAGTGAGGAAGCAGCAGCAGAGATCCAGCTAAGGTGAGGGACCCAGGCCATGCCCCACAAGCGGCATGGGGAAAGGACAGAAGAAGCCAGAGGGACCAGGACAGAGTGAGGAAGCAGTGGTAGGGATCCAGCTAAGGTGAGGGACCCAGGCCATGCCCCACAAGTGGTGGCGGGAAAGGG
>NW_006921949.1:367632-368207 GCF_000298275.1 Orycteropus afer afer
CAAAATATACCTGGGAAAGAGCCACATCATCACAGTAGAACCAGCCTTACTGATATGGATAAGGTAAAGCTTTTGAGACCTCCATTTGCTGACGTAGCATGACTCAAATTGAAAAACAGCTGCAAACATCCATTAATAATCAGATCATGGAATGTACAAAGTATGAATCTAAGAAAATTTGGAAGTTGTCAAAAATGAAATAGAATGCATAAAGATTGGTATCTTAGGCATTAGTGAGCTGAAATGGACTGGTTTTGGCCATTTTGAACAGACAACCATATGATCTACTATGCCGGGAATGACAAATTTAAGAGGAATGGCGTGACATTCATCATCACAAAGGATGTTTCAAGATCTGTCCTGAAGTACAATGCTGTCAGTGATAGGATAATATCAATATGCCTACAAGGAAGAGCAGGTAATATGACTATTATTCAAATTTATGCACCAACTACGAAGGCCAAAGATGAGGAAATTGGGAATATTTATGAGCTTCTGCAGTCTGAAATTGACCAAACATGCAATCAGGATGTGTTAATTATCACTGGTGACTGGAATGAAAAAGTTGGAAACAA
>NW_006921949.1:368797-382002 GCF_000298275.1 Orycteropus afer afer
TTGAGTGGAGAGAAGCTAAAGCGGATGGAAAAAATGATAAGATAAAAGAGCTGAACAAAAGATTTCAAAGAGCAGCTCAAGAAGACAAAGCCAATTACTATAATGAAATGTGCAAAGACCTGGAGTTAGAAAACCAAAAGGGAAGAACATGTTCGGCATTTCTCAGGCTGAAAGAAGTGAGAAAAAAATTAAGCCTTGAGTTGCAATATTGAAAGATTCTATGGCAAAATAGTGAATGATGCAGGAAACATCAAAAGATGGAAGGAATACACAGAGTCACTGTACCAAAAAACTGGTAGATCATCCATTTCAGGAGGTGCCATATGATCAAGAACAAATGGTATTGAATGAAGAAGTTGAAGCTGCACTGAAGGAATTGGCAAAGAACAAGACTCCAAGAATTGATGGAATACCCATTGAGATGTTTCAACAAACAGGTGCCCCTCTGGAAGCACTCATGCGGTTATGCCAAGAGAGTTGGAAGACAGCTACCTGGCCAACTGACTGGAAGAGATCCATATTTTTCCCATTCCAAAGAAAGGTGATCCCACAGAATGTGGAAATTATCAAACAATATCATTAATATTGCACACAAATAAAACCTTACTGAAGAAAATTCAGAAACAGTTGCAGCAGTATGACAGGGAACTTCCAGAAATGCAAGCTGGATTCAGAAGAGGGCGTGGAATGGGGGATATCATTGCTGATGTCAGATGGATCTTAGCTCAAAGCAGAGAATACTAGAAAGATATTTACTTGTTTTTTATTGACTAGGCAAAAGCATTTGATTGTGTGGATAATAACAAATTGTGGATAACATTGAGAAGAATGGGAATTCCAGAACACTTCATTGTACTCATGAGGAACCTGTACATAGAACAAGAAGCTGTTGTTCAGACAGACCAAGGGGACATTGCATGGTTTAAAATCAAGAAGGGAGTGTGTCAGGGTTGTAACCTTTCCCTATACTTACTCTATCTTTATGCTCAGCAAATAATCCAAGAAGCTGGACTGTATGAAGAAGAACATGGCAAAAACATTGGAGGAAAAATCCAACTAAAAAACAGCAAAGGACTTGAATATAAATTTAACCAAAGAAGATATACAAATGGCAAAAAAATAAATAAATAAATAAAAAGACATTTGACGTTATTTAATCATAAAAACCAAATGCACTGCCATATATTCAAGTCCAACTCATAGCAACCCTCTATAGGGTTTCCAAGGTTGTAAATCTTTACAGAAGCAGACTGCCTCATCCTTCTACCATGGAGTGGCTAGTGGGTTTGAACAACTGACCTTTTGGTTAGCAGCCCAGTGCCTTAACCATAGCACCACAAGAGCTCCCTTACTATTAGCCATTAAGAAGATGTAAATCAAAACTACAATGAAACATCATACCCATGTGGATGGCTATTATCAGTAAAACAGAAAGTAAGAAATGTTAGCAAGGATATGGAGAAATTGGAACCCTCATCCATTGCTGTTGAAATTGTAAAATGATGCAACCTTTGTGTAAAAAGTTTGGCATTTGTTCAAAATGTTAAATACAGAATTATGATGTTGTTTGTTCTGTTCTGACATCCATTTTGGTCTTTTCTTCCTGTCCTGTCTCTTTAATGACCTTTTGCTTTCTTCATATGTAATGTTCTTGATGTTATCCTACAATTCATCAGGTTTTCAGTCATCGGTTCAACACATCAAATCTGTTCTTCAGATAATCTATAAATTCAGGTTGGATATAATCAAGGTCATATTTTGGCTGTCATGGACTTGTTTTAATTGTCTTCAGCTTCAACTTGAATTTGCATATGAGCAGTTGATCGTCTGTTTCCACAGTCAGATCCTGGCCTAATTTTGGCTGAAGATACTGAACTTCTCCTTCACCTCTTTCCACAGATGTTGTCGATCTGATCCCAGTGTATTCCATTTGGTGATGCCCACATGTATAACAGCTGTTTATTTGTTTAAAAAAAGTTTTTGCAATGAATAAGTTATTGGTCTTGCAAAAGTCTTATCATGCAGTGTCCAGCATCATTTCTATCACCAAGGCTGCATTTTCCAACTACTCATGATTCTTCTTTGTTTCCACTTTCGCGTTCCAGTCACCAGTAATAATCAATGTATCTTGATAGCATTTTTGGTCAAATTCAGACACAAAGTTTGTAAAATTCTTTAATTTCTTTATCTTTTGCTCAATACCATAGGATATCATGTTTGTTAAAGTTGAGGGTCAGAAAAAAAGGGAAAGGCCCTCAACAAGATGGGTTGACATGGTGGTTACAATGATGACCTCAAGTATAGCTAGGATTATGTGAATGGTGCATGACCAGGCAGTGTTTGTTCTGTTGCACATAGGGTTGCTATGTAAGCCAACTCAACGGCATCTAATAACAACAACATCCTACGCAATAAAAGCTGAAATGGACTGGTGTTGGTCGTTTTGACTCATATAAATTGAAGGTGAATGGTATCACATTATCAGAAAGAACATTTCAAAATCTATCCTGAAGTACAATGCTGTTGGTGATAGGATAATACCTATACATATACAAGAAAGACCAGTTAATATTATTATTCAAATTTACACACCAACCACTAAAGCCAAAGATGAAGAAATTGAAGATTTTTACCAACTTTTTCAGTCTGAAATTGAAAAAATGTGGAATCAAGATATATTGATTATTACTGGTGACTGGAATGGGAAAGTTGGAAACAAAGAAGAATCAATGGTAATTGGAAAATAGAGCTTTGGTGATAGAAATGATGCTGGAGATTGTGTGATAGAATTTTGCAAGACCAGTGACTTATGCATTGCAAATACCTTTTTTCAACAACATAAATGGTGGCTGTACACATAGGCTTCACCAGATGGAGTTCACAGGAATCAAATTGACTACTTCTGTGGCAAGAGGTGATGGAGAAGCTCATTATTATTAGTCAAAGCAAGAGCAGGAGCTGACTGTGGAACAGACTATCAGTTGCTCATATGCAAGTTCAAGTTGAAGAAAATTAAATCTATGGGAACCAAAATATGACTTTGATTATATTCTACCTGAAGTTAGAGAGCATCTGAAGAATAGATTTGACACATTGAACACCAGTCACCAAAGACCAGGTGAGTTGTGGAATAGCATGAAAAACATGATACATGAAGAAAGCAAAAGGTCATTTAAAAGACAAGAGAGGAAGAAAAGACCAAAATTAATGCCAGAATAAACTGTGAAACTTGCTTTTGAATGGAGAGTAACTAAAGTGAATGAAAGAAATGATGAAATAAAAGAGTTGAACAGATTTCAAATAGCCACTCGAGAAGACAAAGTATTATAATGGAATGTGCAAAAAAACAGGAGTGAGAAAACCAGAAAAGGAGAACCACGTGGTATTTCTCAAACGAAAAGAATTAAAAAGAAAAAAATTAAAAATCAAGCTTTGAGTTGCAATACTGAAGGATTTTATAGGAAAAATACTGAATGAACCAGGAAATATGGTGAAGATAGAAGGAATACACAAGTTCACTGTACTGAAATGAATTTGTCAATGTTTAGACATTTCAGGAAGTAGTGGAAGATCAAAAACAGATGGTAATGAATTAAGAAGTCCATGCTGCACTGAAGGAATTGGTGAAAAACAAGGCTCCAGGAATTTACAGACTACCCATTGAGGTGTTTCAACAAATGGGAGCAGCATTGGAAGTACTCATTCATTTGTACCAAGAAATTTGAAGGACAGCTGTCTGGCTGATTGACTAGAAGAGATCTATATTTGTGCTCATTACAAAGAAAGGTGATCCAACAGCCTGTGGAAATCATCAAACAATATGAATAATATCACATGCAAGTAAAATTTTGCTGAAGAAAATTTAAAAATGGTTGTAACAGCAGATTGACAAGGAACTACCAGAAATTCAAGCTGGATTCAGAAGAGGACATGGAATGAGGAATATCATTGCCAATGTCAGATAAATCTTGGCTGAAAGCAAGGAATATCAGAAAGATGTTTACCTGTGTTTTATTGATTATGCAAGGACATTTGACTATGGATCATAAGAAATTACGGATAACATTGTGAACAATGAGAATTCCAGAACACTTCATTGTGTCATGAGGAACCTGTGTATAGCTCAAATGGCAGTTATTCAAGCAGAACAAGGGGATTCTGTATGGTCTAAAATCAGGAAGAGTGTGTGTCAGCATTGTATCCTTTCACCATACTTATTCAATCTGTGTGCTGAGCAAATCTGAGAAGCTGAACTGTATGAAGAAGATCACAACATTGGGATTGGAGAAAAGCTCATATGCAGATGATACAATGTTGCTTACTGAAAGTGAAGAATACTTGAAGCACTTACTGATGCAGATCAAAAACTACAGTCTTAAGTATGGATTACACCTCAACATATAGAAAACAGAAATCCTCACAACTGGACCAATAAGCAACCTCACAATAAATGGAAAAAAAAGATTGAAGTTGTCAGGGATTTTATTTTACTTAAATCTGCAGTCAACACCCATGGAAGCAGCAGTCATAAAATCAGACATACTGCACTTGGCAAATCCAGAGCTGGGAGGGGAGGGGATGGAACACTCTTAGATAGGTGGAGATAAGTATTGATTTGAGTGAAGAGAAGGGCAATGTACCAAATGTGAGTGATCAACATGGTGGCATTGAGGAAGAAAAAGACAGAGAGAGGTACATGGGAGGTGCAGACAACAAAGATGAACCCTTTTGCACATATAGTACTGCATTGTCAGTGAAGGCAAACATAGGTATACCAGTGGATAGATGGGTGGACAGGCTGAAATATTAGGTATGTCTATGCAGTGGAAAGTTTACCCAGGACCATGTATAGGGTTGGCAGACAATGGTTCTACAAGTGTGTTTGTATATTCTGTAAGAATTCCCAGGTGTATAGTAGAACAGACAAGGGACAAGGTTGTAGTCACTTTTTGCCCACAGCCAGCTACCCAGGGGGACCTAGTAGTTGAATCTGTGGGCTCGGAACCATAGTCACAGTGGACATCAAGCTCAATTGGCATAACATACTACCTCCTACTTTGGCGAGTAACGACTGGGATCTTAAAACTTTGCAAGCAGCCATCTGGATGCAACGATGGGTCTCTCCTCATCCAGAGCAGAGAAGAATGAAGAAAACCAAAGACTCATGGGAACGATTAGTCCAAACGACTGGTACACCATGCGATCCACAGCCTGTACAACTATGAGACCAGAAGAAGTAGATGGTGCCTAGCTACCACTCTCAGCCACTCAGAGGGGTGTATATGTAGGAGGTCTTGGATAGAGAGGAGAACAATGTGGAACAAAACTCAAAATCATTTGAGGAAAAAAAGGGGACACCAGGTTTGCTGGTCTGACAGAGCCTGATGGAACCACTGAGACTATGGCCCCTAGCTGCCCTTCTGGTCTGGAATTGAACCCACACCTGTGGCTTCCAGCCAAACAAAAGACAGGCATATGAGTTAAACATTTACCCAAGGTAGATGCACTCCTTGGAGAGAACAATCATGGGAGAAAGAAGGGCTGTTTATGCACAGGGAGACAGCTCAGAGGGCAGGAGTGCATGGAGGGATGGACACGGGGAAGAAGTAACTATCAGGAGGAAGTGGGAGGGGAGCTGTTGCATTGGGGTAAATTGTAGTCAATGTCATGAGACAACATACGTGTGAACTGCTGTATGGAAAGTGAATTTGTTCTGTAAACTTTCACTCAAATCACAATTAAAACAACAACAACAACAAAAAGACATCTTTAACATGTTAAGGAGCAAAGATGTCACCCTGAAGACTAAGATGCACCTAATGCAAGCCATGGTATTTTCAGTCACTTCATATGTGTGTGAAAGCTGGACAATGAATAAGGAAGAACAAAGAAGAGTTGATGCCTTTGAATTATGGTGTTGGCAAAGAATACTGAAAATAACATGGACTTCCAGAAGAACAAACAAGTCTGCCCTGGAGAAAGCACAATCATAATGCTCCTGAGAAGAAAGAATGGCCAGATTTTACCTCACCTACTTTGGTCATGTCGTGAGAAGGGCCTAGTTCCTACAGAAGGATATCATGCTTGGGAAAGTAGAGGATCAGCAAAAAAGGAGGAGGCCTTCAATGAGATGGACTGATACAGTGACTATAACAATGGGCTCAAGCATAGCAAGAATTGTGAGGATGATGCAGGACCCAGCAGAGTTTCATTTTGTTGTACGTAGGATTGCTATGAGTTGGAGCTGACTCAGTGGCACCTAACAACAATATACACACACGTGCACACATGTATATAAAGTGTGCAAGATTTGGTGAAAAGATTTGTTGGTGAGAATGGAAAATTGTTCAGCCACTGTGGAAAACAATTTGTTGTTGTTGTTATGTGCCGTCGAGTCGGCCCCAACTCATAGCGACCCCTCCTTGGGTTTCCGAGGCAGTATCACTATGGAAGTAGGATTGCTCAACCTTCCTTCCAAGGAGTGGCTGGTGGGTTTGAACCGCCAGCCTTCTGGTTAGCAGTCAAGTGCCTTAGGCACTATTCTACCAGAGCTCCTGGAAAACAGTTTAATGTTCCTCAAATATTAAACAGAATTACCATATGACCCAGAAATTCCACTCTGAGTTGTATAGCCAACATGTTATGTTCATAGCAGCAATGTTTATAGTGTCACTATCACAATAGACTAAAAGTGGAAGCACCCAAATGTCAGTGGACAAATGGATAAACAAATTGTGATATCTACATACAATAGATTATTAGCCATAAGATGGAATAAAATACTGATACATGTTACAATACAGACAAAGTTCAAAAACATTGTGCTGAGTTAAAGAAGCAAGACAAAAAAGGTTACATATATGTGACTTATTGGTTCATTTATATGAACTATGGGCAATGAGTAAATCCATAGAGATAGAATGCAGATTGATAGTTACTAGGGATGGGCTGAGGCAGAAGAAGGAGAAACTGCTTAATGGAGAGATTCCTTTTGGGCAAATAAAGTTTTTGCAACAAGACAGAGATAGCGGTTGCATGATGTTATGAATATACTAAATGCCACTGAATGGTTCACTTTAAAATAGTTAATTTTATGTCATGTGAATTTCATTTTAAAAAGGCAGTAGCATAAATTATCCCTTTCACAATAATAACAAAACCAAAAGGCAATAGCATAAATTATCCCTTTCACAATAATAAGCAAAGCACACACACATACATACACACACACCCAACAGACATGATGCTCTCTTCTTAACCTGGTTACAGAACCAAAATATTTAATTATTTTTTGTACTTAAGCCTGATAACTTTATAAACTATATTGAAAACTAATCAGATGTTATGAATTAAAGTTACAAATAATCTTCAACACATTGTAATTTATTCAATATAAAGGTAAAAATATGTTAACTTTATAGGATTAAAACCTTTTGACTCTAATAGCCTAAAGATATAGGAGTTACACATGAAATTTAAAGTCTCTTTTGCACTAACTTTTCAAGTACATTACCATACTCTATACCTGTTTGTGATGATAAAAATATCACTCCACCTCTGCTAAGGCCTACTTATATCAATCAACTTTTGACACAACAAAATTCTTATGTAATATTAAGATATGGAGCATTAAAATACTGCTTCAGCATTTTGTCTGTCCCATCACATCTGAAGAATAAAACATACCTACTTTTTATTACAGATATCATGTCTCTCTGAATTAGACCTTTAGGCTATGATTCATAAGAACTACAAAGTGTATCTTAAATATATTCATAATGATGTCCGATTCCTACTGAAAATACATCTGAAAGACTTGATTTGGGACATTTTCCAAAAAATACTACTAAATATTATATTTTTTAAAAAAAACCCACCAAACTCACTGCCATCAAGTTGATTCTGACTTATAGCAACCCCCATTGGGTTGGAAGGCTGTAAATCCTTATGGAAGCAGACTGCCTCATCTTTCTTCTGCAGAGTGGCAGGTGTGTTCAAACCACTTACCATTTGGGTAACAGCCAAATGCCATAACCACTACACCACCAGAGCCCCTTATTTATTATATTTGATTCTCTCAAATCTATCCTTATATGTAGGCCTTTATCCATCCATCCAGTAAATATATGTGGAGTACCCACTATAACCACTGTGAAAGATGGTGGAATTGAGAAAATGAGTGAGGTAAACTGTTAAAGAGTCCTTCTGTCTCTGAAGGAAACTTAAAAATAATGGTTCCTACTTTATGATCCTTCTTGTTGTTGTTATGTGCCGTCGAGTCAGACCTGACTTATAGTGACCCCTCCTTGGGTTTCCAAGATGCTATCACTCCACCCCCCTCCCCACTTAGCAAGTAGCAGTGAGCACTCCCATGCCACCAGTTGTCTACCACATACTCTCACCCATCATATCCCACTCACCACCACCTCTCCCACCTGGTGAATGGCAAAGACTGCCTCTCACCCCCAGTCATCTGCAACACACCCCCTAGCCACTGCCCTGCCCTTCATACACCCACCACTTCACCTACCTGGTGAAGAGCAGAGAAGGAAAGAAAGTACCAAAATGGATGTCAGAAGAGACTCTGAAACTTGCTCTTGAAAGGAGAGTAGCAAAAGCAAATGGAAGAATTGACAAGAAAAAAGAGCTGAACAGAAGATTTCAAAGAGCAACTAGAGAAGACAAAGTCAATTATTATAATGAAATGTGCAAAGACCTGGAGTTAGAATGCCAAAACAGAAGAACATGCTTAGCATTTCTTAAACTGAAAGAACTGAAGAAAAAAATTCAAGCCTCGAGTTGCAATACTGAAAGATTCTATGGGAAAAATATTGAATGATACAGGAAACATCAAAAAAAAAAAAAAAGATAGAGATAAGACACAGAGACACTGTACCAAAAAGAATTGATCGATGTTCATCCATTTCAGGAAGTGGCATATGATCAAGAACCAATGGTATTGAAGGAAGAAGTTGAAGCTGCATTGAAGGAAATGACGAAAAACAAGGCTCCAGGAATTGACAAAATGCCCATTGAGATATTTCAACAAACCGATGCTGCACTGGAGGTACTCACTTGGCTATGCCAAGAGATTTGGAACACAGCTTCCTGGCAAACTGACTGGAAGAAATCCATATTTGTACCCATTCTAAAGAAAGGTAATTCCACAGAATGGAAATTATCAAACAATACCATTAATATTGCATGCAAGTAAAATCTTACTGAAGATAATTCAAAAACGGTTGCAGCAGTATATTGACAGAGAACTTTCAGAAATGCAAGCTGGATTCAAAAGAGGACATGAAACAAGGGATATCATTGCTGATGCCAGATCGATCTTGGTTCAAAGCAAAGAATACCAGAGAGATGTTTACTTGTGTTTTATTGTCTATGCAAAGGCATTTGATTGTGTGGATCATAACAAATGATGGGTAACATTGAGAAGAATGGCAATTCCAGAACACTTCATTGTACTCATGAGGAACTTATACAAAGACCATGAGACTGTCGTTCGAACAGAACAAGGGGACACTGCATGGTTTAAAATCAAGAAGGGAGTGTGCTGAGCAAATAATCCAAGAAGCTGGACTATATGAAGAATATGGCATCAGGATTGGAGGAAGAATCATTAACAACCTGCAATACACAGAGGACACTTGCTTGCTGAAAGTGAGGATGACTTGAAGCAATTTCTGATGAAGATTAAAGACTACAGTCTGCAGTATGGATTATACCTTAATATAAAGAAAACCAAAGTCCTCACAACTGGGCTAATAAATAATTTCACTATAAATGGAGAAAATATTGAAGTTGTCAAGGATTTCATATTACTTAGTTCTACAATCAACACCAATGGAAGCAGCAGTAAAGACATCAGATGATGTATTGCATTGGGCAAATCTGCTGCAAAAGATTCATCACTTTCCAGTAATGAAGAGCACAGATGTCTCCTTGAAGACTAAGGTGCACCTAACCCAAACTATGGTATTTTCAGTAGCCTCTTACGTATGTGAGAGTTGCACAATGAATAAGGAAGACCGAGGAAGAGTCGATGCTTTTGAGTTGTGGTCCTGGAGAAGAATGCTAAGAGTACCATGATCTGTTAAAAGGACTAACAAATCTGCCCTGAAAGAAGTGCAGTCAGAATGCTCCTTGGAAGTGAGAATGGCTAGACTTTGTCTCACCTACTTTGGTCATGTTTTCAGAGGGAACAATTCCCTGGAAAAGGATATCATGCTTGGTAAAGTGAGGGGCAGTGAGTAAGAGGAAGGCCCTCAATGAGATGGACAGACACAGTGGCTGCAACAATGGGCTCATGTATAGCAAGGATCGTGAGGCTGGCACAGGATTGGGCAATATTTAGTTTGCTGTGCATACAGTCGCTATGAGTCAGAGATGACAGCACCTCACAACAACAACATAGTAAATGCTATAACATACATAAGTCTGCAATAACAATAATAGCAACCAAAAATTTGTGAGTGGTTACATAGTTAGATATGTATGCTATAAAGATGTGGGAGGATGTATGAAAATACATACGTGTGCATATATAGGTATAGCTGTGGGCATTTGTATATGTATATTTTTTGTACTATATATATATAGAGAGAGAGAGAGAGAGAGAGAGAGATGCCATCGAGTCAGCCCCAACTCATAGTGACCCCTCCTTGGGTTTCTGAGGTAGAATCATTACAGAAGTAGGATTGCCCAGCCTTCCTTCCAAGGAGTGGCTGGTGGGTTTGAACCACCAGCCTTCTGGTTAGCAGTCAAGTGCCTTAGGCACTGTGCTACCAGAGCTCCTACTGTGTATATAGTCATATATTAAAAAGAGGGAGTATCAGTCTATCTGACCCTCCACTTTGCTACACATGATATCTTTCTCCAGGGACTGGTTCCTTCTGACAACATGGCCAAAATATGTGAGAAGAAGTCTGGCTATTCTTGTCTCTAAGGAGCATTACAGTTCTGTCTCTTCCAAGAGAGATTTGTTTGTTCTTCTAGCACTCTGTGATATTTTCAGTATTCTTTGCCAACACCACAATTCAAATGCATTAATTCTTCTGAGGTACTCCTTATTCAGTGTTCAGCTTTCACATGCAAATGAACCTGTTGAAAATATCATGGCTTGGATTAGATGCACCTTGGTCTTCAAAGTGACACCTTTGCTCTTTAACACATTTAAAGACATCTTTTGCAGCCTATGTGCCCAGTAAAATAGGACCTCTGATTTTTTTACTGCTGCTTGCATGAGCGTTGCTTGTGCATTCAAAGAAATTGAGATCCCTGACAACTTCATTCCTCTCTCCATTTACTGTGAAGTTTCTTATTGGTCCAGTTGTGAGCATTTTTGTTTTCTTTATGTTGAAGTGTAATCCATACCGAAGGCTGTAGTCTTTAACCTTCATCAGGAAGTGCTTCAAGTCATCTTCACTTTCAGCAAGCAAGGTTGTGTCATCTGCATATCACAGGTTATTAATAAATATTCCTCTGAGTCTGATGCCACATTCTTCTTTGTATGGTCCAGATTCTTGGATTAGTTCTTAGCATGCAGGGTGAATAAGTGTGATGAAATGATACAACCCTGAGGAACACCTTTCCTGATTTTAAACCATGCAGTATCCTCTTGTTCTGTTTGAAGAGCTGCCTCTTCGTTCCTGTTGAGCACAATGAATTGTTCTAGAATTCTCATTCTTCACAATGTTATCCATAATTTCAATCCACACAGTCTAATACCTTTACATAGTCAATAAAACACAGGTAAACATCTTTGTAATTCTCTTTGCTTTCAGCCAAGATCCCTTTGACATCAACAGTGATATCCTTCGTTCCACGCTCTCTTCTGAATATGGCTTGAATTTCTGGCACTTCCCTGTCAATATACTGATGTAATCATTTTTAATTATCTTCAGCAAAATTTTACTTGTGTGTGATATTAATTATACTGTTCAATAATCCACATTCTGCTGGATAACCTTCTTTGGAATAAGCACAGATATGGATCTCTTCCAGTCAGTTGGCCAGATAGCTGTCTTCCAAATTTCTTGGGTAAATGAATGAGCACCTCCAGCAGCACTTAATCTGTTTGTTGAAACTTCCCAGTGGGTATTCCATCAGTTCCTGGAGTCTTGTTTTTCACCAATTCCTTCAATGCAGCTTGGACTTCTTCCTTCAATACCATTGGTTCTTGATCATAGGCTTCCTTCTATAATGGCTAAACATCAACCAGTTCTTTTTGGTACAGTGACTCTGTGTATTCCTTCCATCTTCCTTTGATGTTTTCTGCATTGTTCATATTTTTCCCATAGACTCCTTCAGTGTTGCAACAAGGCTTGAATTTTTTCATTAGTTCTTTCAACTTGAGAAATACCAAGCATGTTCTTCCATTTTGGTTTTCTAATTCCAGATCCTAGCACTTCCTTGACATGTCAAGACACCTTATGGGACTGAGTTACTAGGTTTGAAGGTTCAGGACTATAGTCTTGGGGACATTTACATCAGTTGCTCTAACATAGTTCATAAAAGTAAGGTTATATATCTTAGTTTGGTGAATAAAGTCTGAGGTCTTAAAAGCTTACACAAGGCCATCTAAGATACAACTATATGTATACTCCCATCTGGAAAAAGGAGAGTGAAAGCAACCAAAGAGTTAAGGAAATAACAGATCTAATGGCTCACATGAACCACAACTCCTCTAGCCTGACACCTGAAGGACTAGATGGTGTCCAGCTACACTAACAACTGCTCTGACCAGAGACATAAAAATTCCTGGTTAGAATAGGAGATAAATATAGAGCAAAACTCAAATTCCTAAAAATGATGCAATTTACTGGACTTGATAGAGACTTGAACCCCTGAGACTATTGCCCTAAGATACCCTTTCAATCTGGAACTGAAGCCACTCTTGGAGGCCACCTTTCAGGCAAATAATAGATTGGCCTATAAAATAGTAACACCCATCAGGAATGTGCTCCTTAGAACAATCAACTATATGAGATCAAATGGGCAACATGTGCCCAAAAGCAAAGATAAGAGAACAAGGAAGGGCAAGGGGACTGGAGAGATAGAAACAGGAAAAGCAGGGTGGAAATGAGGAGAGTTGACACATTGTGGGAATAGCAACCAGTATCATGGAACAATTTGTGTATAAATTGCCGGAAACTAATTTGTTGTGTAAGCTTTCACATAAAGCACAATAAAATATT
>NW_006921949.1:382397-384299 GCF_000298275.1 Orycteropus afer afer
GAAGTGCCTAAGGCATTTCAATGCTAACCAGAAGGCTGGCAGTTCAAACCCATCAGCCACTCCTTGGAAGGAAGGTTGGGCAATCTACTATCATAGTGATATCGCCTCGGAAACCCAAGGAGGGGGTCACTGTGAGTCGGGTCTGACTCAACAGCACATGACAACAACAACACTTTTCGGTTATAGCCAAATGCTTAACATGCTGTGCCACCACGACTCCTCAAACCTTTTAAAACAAGCATTGCATATGCTGTGTTCTGAGACTATAAACAAACCTGCTCTGGTGGCTAGGGAATAAAAGGAAAACCAGCAAAGAGGAAGGCAGGCTGAGCTATGGACTTTTGTCTGTCCAGAGGGTGTAGCCATTTTGAATGTTTACAAGCAGCTTGACCATTTTGGATATTTAAAGCATTAGCATTCTCCCCGATTCCAGGGACTTAAGAACAGGCTCTACTTGCCAGGAACCCTGAGGACATTCCACACCTGGACTACTGGAAAGGTGCAACATTCCCCTTGTTACTCTTATACCCCACACCCACTTGGTGAATGGAGGTGTGGTCATCCCTCACTCCCACCCACTTTCTGGGCTGGCAGGAATTCCATCCCAGTGTGTGTGCTTAGACAGAGCCTGGGTGCCCTGACACACCTGCCCTGAATTTTTTTTCTTTTTCATGTTTTCTAGTTTGCTGGTTTTTGTCTGTTTTAAAACACTATTACTATTGTTACTTTTGTCCTTTTTACTATTATTCTTTATTCTTCCCCTCCCAGGTTCTAGTTTTCAGCTTTTTTTCTTTTCCCTGTTCCTGGTTGCAACTTCATTATTCTCCTTCTGTACCTTTTTTCTCTTATTGCCCTCTCCCCAGATATTACAGGGTTTTTTGTTTTGTTTTTTGTTTTTTCCCTTTATTCTTTTTTTTGGTTACCGTTCCTGTGTGATTACTTGGTATATTTTATGTCCATTTGCTTTTACTTTTTTGATGGTTATTCAATGGTTATTTTTGTCTAACTGAGTGGAAGACAGAAACAGTCCCCATATGACACCATTAGACCCATAACTTCTGCAGCTTCACTTACTGAGTGAGAACCACAACTTCCTTCTCCACCAACAGGCCAATGATAAACAACCACCAACAGGAACCTGACTCACCTTGGCTGCTCTTCACAAACACTTAACAGAGATCTATATACAACAACATCATGATGTCTTGTAGACAACAGACCATTACAGTCCACACAAAGTAAGATAAAGTGGTAGAAACAAAAGAGCAGGATACAGACTCAGAACACATCCCTGAGGAAGAAGCAGCATTGGAACTCTCTGATAAGGAATTCAAAAGAATTATATTTAAGTATCTTTAGAGGATTGAGAGACAGACCAAGGAAAACACAGACAAAACCCTAGAATAATTTTGGAAGACAGTACAAGAACAAAATGACAAATGAAAAATTAGAAATAATTCTAAATCTGCAGATAGAAATCCAGAAGATTAATACTAAATAGCCAGAAATAGATAACACATTGAAAAGGCAAAAGAGTACAATTGATGCAATGGAAGACAGAATTAATGAGATTGAAGACAAATACCTGAATACTTCTTAGGAAAGGTATTAGTAAGAAAAAAAGATCAAACAAAATGAAGAAAGCCTAAGGTTCCTCAGGGATACCATCAAAAGGAATAACCTACATGTCATTGAAATTCCAGAACAGGAAGAGAAAAATAAAACCACTGAGAAAATTGTCCAATTTGTTGGAAGAGAACTTCCCGGATATGATGAAAGATGAGAATATATCCATTCAGGAAGTCCAATAAACCCAAAAAAGGATAGACCCCAAAAGAAAATCACAAAGACATATCATGATCAAACTCATCAAAACCAAAGACAGAGAATCCTGAAAGCATA
>NW_006921949.1:384768-385414 GCF_000298275.1 Orycteropus afer afer
TTACAAGATTGTAAACAGGGAACCAGAGACATCAATTGGCAGGTGAGGACAACTACAAACCAAAAACAGGGAAAATACTGTGTAGTTACAAAACTTCTACATGGTGAGGAAGTCAAGAGAGTTGCAACATAGAATGGACTGTTCTCATCTCAGGGAGAAAATTTATAAATCACAGGGTAACCTCAAAGAAAAACGATAAACCTTCACATCACAATAAAAAAGAGGACAAGCACAAATATTCAGCAAATACTAAAACAACAGCAACAAAGGAAGTAATAACATGAGTCATAAATGTAATGAACTCAGCACAGAAAATAATATGGAAGAGAGAAACCAGGGACACCTTAAAAAATATATATATATAACAAAATGATAGCAACCAATTCATACTTGTCAATAATTTCACTGAATGTTAATGGATTAAATGAACCACTCAAGAGACCAAGAGATGGAGAGTTGCAGATTGGATAAGAAAACAAAACCCATCAATATGCTGTCTACAAGAGACACACCTTACAGATTAAGACAAAAATAGACTAAAAATCAAAGATTGGAAAAAGATATATCAAGCAAATGGCAACCATAAGAGAGAAGGAGTGGCAATATTAATTTCTGATGAAATTGACTTTAAGACAAAACCACCATA
>NW_006921949.1:388148-389214 GCF_000298275.1 Orycteropus afer afer
TTAGAAATACCATTTGACCCAGCCATTACTAGGTATATATCCTAAAGAAGTGAGAGCCATGACAAGAACAGACATGCACACCCATGTTCATTACAGCATTATTTACAATAGCCAAAAATGGAAACAAACTAGGTGTCCATCAACTGAGGAATGGATAACCAAACTATGGTACATATACACAATGGAATACTATGCAACCCTAAAGAATAACCTAGAATCTGTAAAACACTCCATTACGTGGATGAATTTGGAGGACATTATGCTGAGTAAAATAGGTCAGTTACAGAAGGACAAATAGTGTATTAGTCCGTTATTGTAAAAATCAAGGAAAGGTTTAAGTATGGAAGGAAATTTTCTTTGTTGGTTACCAGGGGTGGGAGAGGAGGGGAAGGAACACAGATAGGTAGAGATAAGTATTGATTTGGGTGAAGAGAAGGGCAGTGTACCAAATGTGAGTGATAAACATAGTGGCATTGAGGAGAAGGAAGACATAGAGAGGTACATGGGAGGTACAGACAACAAAGATGAACCCTTTTGAACATACAGTACTGTATTGTCAGTAAAGACAAACATGGGTATATGGGTGGATAGATGAGAGGACAGGCTGAACTATTAGGCATGTCTATGAAGTAGGGAGTATAACCAAAACCATGTAAAGGGTTGGCAGACAGTGGTCCTAGAAGAGTATTTGTATGATCTGAATTCCTAGGTGTATAGTAGAGCTGACAAGGGGCAAGGTTGTGGTCACTGTTTGGTCACAGCCAGCTACCCAGAGGGACCAACTAGTTAAACCTATGGAGTCAGGATCATAGTCACAGGGGACATCAAGCTCAATTGTTATGGCATAATACATAAAACATTGTTCCACCTCCTACATCGGCGAGTAGCTGCTGGGATCCTAAAAGCTAGCAAGCAGCCATCTAGATGCAACGGTGGGTCTCTCCTCATCCAGAGCAGAGAAGAATGACAAAAACAAAGATTCATGGAAAGAATTAGTCCTAGCGACTGGTACACCATGCAATCCCCAGCCTATACGACTATGAGACCAAAAGAACTAGATGGTGCC
>NW_006921949.1:389959-398207 GCF_000298275.1 Orycteropus afer afer
TATTTCCATAGTGATACTGCCTTGGAAACCCAAGGAGGGGTCGCTATGAGTCGGGGCCGACTCGACGGCACATAACAACAACAACAACAAAATTATTAGATATGCTTTAAACCATGTCTGAATACTTAACTAATTATTATCAGTTCAGTACTAACTGCAGGTTGTACAAAGTACTAGTGAATTCCTGGTGCAGAAGCTTCTAACTCCATTAACTCCAATGCAAATTCATTTCTAGAAGGAAGTGGTTTTATATTTTAAAATATATGCATCGTTGCCTGTTACCGTAATGGTTTTAAATGTACTGTCTCCTAGATCATGCATTTTGATTGGGGACAATAATTGATTCTTGCAGGACAAAATATCTTAAATATTACAATGGTTTGTGGCTCCCCCTAGCTCCAACCTACCTCACAAAATCCTATTGCTTCCTTTTTAATTTCTCTCATGTTAGGGGAACATTAAATTTAAATTAATTTAATTTAATGTATTACTCAAAATAATAAATTTATATTAAATTTAACTTAATTTTTCTCTTTACCAGAATGAAAATGAAAAAAGGTTGAGAAACACTGTTTTAAACGGGAACCATATTTTAAAGTATCTTTAAATTCCTTGCCACTGACATACAGTCCCTCTGTTGTTGTTAATTGCCATTGACTCAGTTCCAACTCATGGCATGTGTGCAGAGTAGAACTGCTCCAGAAAGTTTTCTTTGCTGTAACCTTTCAAAAGCAGATCAACAGTCCTTTCTTCCAAGGGACCTCTGGGTGGGTTTGAGTCCCCAGCCCTTCAACTAGTAGTCAAGGGTTTAACTATTTGCCATTCAGGGCCTACTATAATATATATACTCTCCATAAATGTTTAATAAACTACATAGCTTCAGTTCTGACATTCCTGTCAGTCTATTTAAAGATGGCAACTGCCTCAGAGAAATCAATTCAGACTTGAAGGAAAACATTTCACAGCCATTTGTTCAGACACAAGAATAGCAAGCTTGCTGATGTATCCAGAAAAGATAAATGTGGTAAGCACTAGCAAGAAAAGGCAATTTATTCCTCATATTAAAAGTAGTAGTAGCAAGAATAATAACAATAAAAGAAGAAGAATCTAACATTTATTGAATCCTTACTGTGTGTCAGGAACTGTATTTCTGTGTATAATTCATTTAATCCTCATAACAGCCCTATGATTTTATCATTATTTTATAGTGGAAATCAGCTACTAGTCACTGTGATTAGTATTCTAGTAATTTTTCTAATATCATCATCTGTCTCATGCTTACCATGTAACAGTGTCTCTGAGGTGATTTTCCTTTAGTCTGGTATAGTGATAAGCCACTTGACTGCTAACCGGAAGGTCAGCAGTTCAAACCCACCAGCTGCTTTGCAGAAGGAAGCCAGAGCCATCTACTCCGTAAAGATTTACAGCCTCGGAAACCCAAATGGGGGTCACTATGAGTCAGAAATGACTCAATGGCAGTGAGTTTGGTTTTTTTTATTATTATTATTTAGAAATTGTTACCATTCCATCCATTTTACAGCCTTGGAAATTTCAAGATTTATTCTAAGCACCCACTCACTCCTTCCTCTCTAAAAAATAAATTAATAAATAACTTTAAGCAATGATCATTATCCACCTACATACAAAAAAGTTGTTGCCTAAGGAGGGTATCTAGGTCAACAACATCTTCTGTTTGGAGCTGGGAATTTTCTAATCCAGTGTCTTTCTATACTGCCTTGTTACCCCCACCCCTCTACTAATAAAGGAAATAAGCATTAACCAAGGACAATTTTAGAGTGAAAGGAACACTATTAATAATTATACCAGGACAACCAAAATAAACTGAGGCTATCCTGAGGAAACCAAAACGTACAATCACTCTACTCCTAGTGCTTCGTCTCTTGTTCCACGTCTGTTTGCAGCTCTGTTATCTACAAATATATCATTAATACCATTACTCTTTTGACCTAAACAGTTAAAACTTTTGAATCTGAAAGGATGTAAGGCCTACACATAATCATTTTGAGGACAAAACATGATCTATTTTTCATAATAATTTCTAATAACTGTTACTTGTTTTCCATCTTATATTGATGAACAAATTTTTAAAAAGGTTTATAAATGACTTTGAGAATCTGTTCATGTATTAGAGTAATATTTGAATATGAGGAAGACTCTGCTTCCCCTCTTTCCCAAATATAAGCCAGAAAGTCTCCTTTTACTAGAATACCAACTACAATTTTGAAAACAGAGGTTTAGATAGTCTAGAAAAGCTGATGAAACTGAAATCCCTTAGATTGTTGTTCTACAAAGTAGGATCCCACTGGTCGGGGTCAAGGCAATCCACTGGAATATCTGAATATAATATTAAAATTTATTTTATGTCTATTTAAATAGAAGAAAAATTAAGTTTTAGTAAATTAATGAGGACTGACCATGGCAATGTTAGCTAAGGGAAAACTGGGAGTTTGACAATATAGAAAGGTTGACTTCATTAGTTTTTTTTGCTTTTCATGTATGCAATAATACTGAAGTTTATATATGCCCAGTTGAATGTGTTTTTGGATTTTATTATCTAGATTTAGCTAAACTACTAGCACAAAGTAGGCCAGAGACTTAAAAATAATTCTGTAAAGAAATCAGATTGAAGATAATACTAGTAATGCAAAGGCAAAGAAGAAAATGGAAGAGCTAACACATCTACTAGTATAAACTTTTTGTAAGTTATCAAAATGAATGATTAAAAAAGTCAAATCATATATAACAAACTTATCCAAAAACATTAGAAATTATGAAAAAGCTATTTGAAATATGGTTCTATATTTAAAATATTTATTTCATCTTATCCCATCCTTTCAATTTCATGATTTTTTAATGTACATAACACAAGTAAATATTATTTACAAATAAACTTACATACATTAGAGTTGCTTTGCACAAAGAAATATTAGTAACCATACTAATATCCAGAGGTATGCAACCTTTTCATCAGAATAACCAGTCTGACCCACAGCACAGTATTTAACATTACTCAGTTGTTAAAATGGGTGAACTGAATTTAGAATATGCTTCAAGCTGAAGTCTCAGAGAACTTTATCACCAGAGTTTCTAGAAGTACCAGAATTTTATCCTTTCTGCTCAGTCCATTATGATTGTCCCTGTTCACATGTTAGTGTTAGTTACTAATAAGCACAAATACTTAAAATAGGAGATAGATAAGGAGAAAGCAAAAGATTAATAATCAGGTTATCAGTTTTTAGTTAACTGAATTTTGTTTTTTAAATGTCTTTGAAATTGTATGTTGATCAACTAACAAAAAGTGGTCACCATCAGGTGAGTTAATACATAAGCTCTAAATAATTAGCATATAAATATCACAAAGAAAAAAGAACAGCATTTTACAATGAAATGTAGTATTCCTCAGAAATGTCATATTAATTTCATAACAGATAAACTAGCTTGCTTTTAAGATTTGCTTTTTATGGGCCAACCAATCCCCTTAAGTAGTCTTATGCTATCAAATTTATGAAAATTAAAGCTAAATTGCTTGAAAGGAGTGCCATTATATATTATCTAGTTTTCTCAAGGCTAAAACAAAATGAGACATTTTCCCATATATTTTTGCTCAAATAACTAGAATGAATGAAATTTCAAGCTGAAAGATACAAGATTTAAGTTGATAATCAGAAGTTAAAAACAGTAGTTGTAACAGTAGCTATAAAAGTAAAGCATAAATAAAGCTTAAATTTAGAAAATTATCTTGTGAAAATTATAAATTTGATCTTCACATAGTTTTTAATTATAATTATAGATCACATAGTATACTATAGACCAGATAGTATAATACTACATGAGAAAACTGAAACCTAGAGAAGTCAAATAACTTCCCTTGACTGAGTGACAGAACGAGGATAGTCTCCTGATTCCATATCCCCTGCTCTCTGCTAACTCTACTGCCTCTGCCCTTAAAATCCTTAGTAGAGGAGACTGATGATAGTTGTTTGTCATTGAAAGAGTGTCAGAAATATGACATACCAGTCAGAGAAAACAAGGTATGCTTGGTTCATGGTACCTGTGTTTATAAGAGGCTTCCTGTCTGAGAAGCTATCTGAATTGAACAAGCTTTAAAATAATAAAGTTCCTAAATCTTCTAGGTTTCCACAGACATGCAGCTCCAGTTACAAGAAGGCAGTTTCCACATGGTGCACATAGAATGGATTATCTGCACTTTGAGGATGAGAGCCGTGGATGGTGGTTTGACATGGATATGGTGATCATCTATATTTACTCAGTGAACTGGATTATTGGATTCATTGTTTTCTGCTTTCTTTGCTATTTTTTCTTTCCATTTTAGGAATTTTCATACTTAATATGGTTGAACAATAATATAAAACCTACATGATATAAATAGCAATTACTTAAACATTTTTTTAATGTGCTTTGAAGTTTTTACAGTGTCTCCTTGTATAAATTGTTGGTGTTTATGGAAAGCCTGGGAATGATGGAGTTATTTGTTAGTGTTTTTCATGTAACAAACTAAACTTTATTCAAGAGCTAATTTATCTAGCACTTAGCAGCAACAATGCACTATTAATTTCATAGTTCTTCTTGGTTGGGGATTTGGGGATTCTAATTTTACAATGTAACTTTTAAACCTTATTGTTAAGATTGAATTTTCCCTCCATTTAAAAACCAGTGAAAATACAAAATGAAACAGATAGAACCTGTGTTGATAAACTGTTTAATCAATCACTGCCTATTCTCAGGCAAAGTATGTGCATTAAAGATGAATCTTATTCTCTGGGAACTAGTCTAACAGGGTGTATTTGGTTTAGTTTCCAATTATCTCTACTTGTGTCCCCTTCTGTCACCAAGGAAGTAGACTATGTGTTTTGAAGAGACCTAATAATAGCTTTAGTGAAACTTTATTATTATTAATATTATTAAAAGCAAGAGAGTTTTAGTAGAGACCTAAAAATAGCTTTAGTGAAACTTTATTATTATTATTATTATTATTATTATTAAAAGCAAGAGAATAGTGAATGCAAAAAAGAAAAATATTAAACTAGCCCCCACCAATAGACACTTTGTTGTTGTTACTTGCCATCGAGTTGGCCCCGACTCATAGGGACCCCTCCTTGGGTTTCCGAGGCAGTATCACTACGGAAGTAGGATTGCCCAACCTTCCTTCCAAGGAGTGGCTGGTGGGTTTGAACCACTTTAGGGAGATATTAACACTTTTAGAATTTCAAGATTAATCAACTGAAGAAATAAGTAATGTACTGATTTTAGTAATCTCAAGGAGCAATGCATGTCTGAAATGTAATTAATTTAGTAGTTTGTTTAACTAGGAAATTGTTGACTATATTGTAAATGTGCAATAAAGGCTGGCTTTTAAAATCTATTCATTTTATCAAGTGATTTAATGTCTGAAATAAAGAATTGTAAATTTGCTTACAGATGAATAGAAGGAATGTGACATTTATTTTTATTTATAATTACAGTAATCCTTGGAGTTAATGTTTCTTTTAGTTAAAAAGAAAAGGGAGGAGAATTGAATTGTTCCAAACCAGGAAGGACCTGAGGCAAGTACCCTAATATTAAAACAGAGAAAACTGAAGCACAGAGAAGTAAGCATATTTATTTCAGTTGTTCAGGTGGCCTTTATTTAACCAAGGACAAAAGTTTTACTATGATTATGAATCCAACCTTCCTACAATATGATGATTGTTGAATTTGTTTAAAAAAATTGATGAGTGAGATTTACAGTAAAACAAAAAAATTATTATTCTCTTATTTCCTGTCTTGCACAGTATTAAGCATGTAAAATTTTATTTTCCAAGAAGAATAAGGGAAAGAAAAATTCTAAAACTAGCAAATGCAGTATCTGCCCCAAATAATATTATGTAGAAAGGTTAATTTTCTGAGCTGTCACTATCAATAATTTCTCTTTCTACTGAGTTTAATTATCGTGAGGCTTAATTTTAAAATTTTTCCTACATCCATTAAAAAAAAAATGCCTAAATGGAGACACATTTCCGAATACTTTCAGCAGTTAATTTATTTCTTGAATTTAAAAGCAAATTCACAAACTCAAACCAATTTATCTTATACTCAGCAGAAGATAGGGGAATTAATCTAAATTAGGCAGAATGTAAGGAATCAGAATCTATGTTGTACAAAGACTCTTCCACTATGAATCACCAAATGCAAGAGTGGAAAATAAAATTCTGTCTGCTGTATTATTAAGTAAGGAACTCTGCTGGTGTAAAGCATTGGGCTGATAACCAGAAGGTTAGCAGTTCAAACCCACCAGCTCTCCAAGAAGAACGCAACACAATGCACTGTTGACAAGTCAGATCCAACTCATACCAACCCCTCCTTGGGTTTCCAAGGTGGTATCACTATGAAAGTAGATTGCCCAACCTTCCTTTTGAGGAGTGGCTGGTGGGTTTGAACTGCCAGCCTTCTGGTTAGCAGTAAAATGTCTTAGGCACCATGCCATCAGATCTCCAAGAGAAGATGGGCAGTCTACTTCTGTAAAGATGTACAGACTTGGAAACCCTATCGGAGTTGATACAAGTAGGAATTAACTCAGTGACAGCTGGTTTGTTTTTGTTTTGAGTGGGGAGGATACTATTGAGTGACACTCTAGTATGAAGTGCTAAATATAACATCAGCACCACCATCACTTTCACTTTTGCCTTGGAATCTTTCTTCAAAAATAACATGTAATGGCATGACCCAAAAAATCCTCATTGTTACTACATTTTTTCACATGAAGTTTTCTGTATAACTAAATGTAGAACCAGACTCTTAAAAACTTGATTTTCATCTGGTTTATTGTTAAAGAGAGAGCATTCTCTCATTAAAGGAAATGACAGCTTGTTATTCTCCACAGAATTTTGCAATTGAAGCCAGAGGATATTGGCATCTAGTGCAGTGTTCCTAAGGCTCTGAATAACTTGTTCAACTATTTGTTTCTTGAAGGGTTTCTGATTTTTACTAAATTTTTTTAAGAACATTACTGTTTCAACAACATGCTCTTCTTCAGAATATATTTTCCTTACTTTTTCTTGAAGATAACATCTGTAATTGTTTTTACATGTTTCACTATTTTTTCATGAATAAATCATAGAGAAACATCATTGAAAAGTATCTTTAGAGTACAGTATCAACATCCTATTAAATCTATATATAAATAATATAAATATATATATCTACTGCCACACACATTTATCTTATAATTATGCATCTATTATATTATCAAAAATAAATACCTTACCATTCCCACTGTTCATTAGGATCTCTTTAGGTATACTTTGTTGCACATCACCTTTCTATCTCAATACTTCTAAAAGCAGTACATAGTTATTTCTCCTAGCACACATACCACTAATCTATTCAGTATTACAAGGCACAATCCTTGTAAGTTTCCCTTACTTTCACACTTTTATAAGTCTAAAAGAACCTTACCCAAAGAATATCTAATAAACCAAGTGTGCACACAGTCACAAACAAATCAGTCACCTTCAAGTTGATTCTGACAAGAACTGACTGTTCCAAACTTAAGGAGATAAGAATTTACTTCAGGGTAACCACAAAAAAAAAATTAACAATTCCCCTAAGCAAACCTAGAAAGAAGAAAAACATTTGGGCTTAGGAAGCACAAAGCTAGCAATAATGAAGAAAAGAGAAGAAGCACTTGATAAAAAAATGAGTTCGGCACCGAAAAATAGTTGGAACAAAGAAATCAACAATGACACAACAAAAAATACAATAGAATGACAGAAATAAATTCATACCTATCAGTAGTTACACTCAAATGAGAATGGACTAGATGCACGAGTCAAAAGAAAGAGAATGGCTGATTGGATAAGAAAAGAAGACCCATCAATATGCTGCCTACAAGAGACCTTCCTTAACACAAAGATAAAAGCAAATTAAAAATTGAGGGATGGAAAAAAAATACACCAAGCTAATGGCAACCAGAAAAGAACAGGAGTGGCAATATTAATCTCTGATAAAATAGACTCCAAGGTAAAAAACAGCATAAGGGGCCAAGAAGGATACTATATGATGCTAAAAGGATCAATTGACCAAGAAGAAATCACCATAATTAATACCTGTGCACCCAATGAAAGTGCTCCAAAATACATAAAGAGACATTAACTTATTTGAAAGGAAAAATAGACAACTCTACAATTGTGGTAGGAGACATTAACACACCACTTTCAAAGAGGGACAG
>NW_006921949.1:399835-400647 GCF_000298275.1 Orycteropus afer afer
CCTCTGAAAGGGAAATAAGGAAAACAATATAATTTACAACAGCTACCAAAAAGATAAAATATTTAGGACTAAATCTTACCAGAAACACAAAAGACCTGTTCAAAGAAAACTACAAAACACAACTACAAGAAACTACAGGGGAGCTACATAAATTGAAGACCCTACTTTGTTCTTGGATGTTGTTGCTGTTAGGTGCCATCAAGTCATCTTTGACTCATAGCAACCTCATATACAGCAGAACGAAACACTGCGTGGCCCTGTGCTAGACCTGAGCCCATCGTTACAGACACTGTGTCAATCCATCTTGATGAGGGCCTTCCCCTCTTTCATCGACCCTCCATCTCACCTAGCATGACATACTTTTCCAGAGAATGGTCCCTTCTGACAACATGACCAAAGTATGTGAGATGAAGTCTGGCCATTCTCGCTTCCAGGGAGCATTCTGGCTGCACTTCTTCCAGGACAGACTTGTTAGTTCTTTTAGCAGTCCATGGTTCTTTCAGCATTCTTCACCAACACCACAACTCTAAGTCATCAACTCTTCTTCGGTCTTCTTATTCATTGTCCAACTCTCACATGCATATGAAGCAATTGAAAATACCATGGCTTGTGTCAAGTGCACCTCAGTCTTCAAGGAAACATCTTTGTTCCTCAGCACTTGAAAGAGGTCCTTTGCAGCAGATTTGCCCAATGCTGTAAGACATCTAATACCTTGACTGCTGCTTCCAATGGTGTTGATGGTAGAACCAAGTAATATGAAGTCTTTGACAACCTCAATCTTTTCTCCATTTATGATGCTGTTTATTGGTCCC
>NW_006921949.1:404958-405867 GCF_000298275.1 Orycteropus afer afer
GCCCAACCTTCCTTCCGAGGAGTGGCTGGTGGGTTTGAACCGCCAGCCGTCTGGTTAGCAGGCAAGTGTCTTAGCCACTGTGCTACCAGAGCTCCCTTAATATGCAATACTACCTTTGATAATAGTTTTCATTCTGTGTGCCAACTATGACTAATTCATAGTGGCTAACTGGAATGCTGTTCTGAGGAGGATTTGAAGGATACATCTTGGCTGAGGATGAAAAACTGCTCTTTGTCAATAGCAATGTCTATCAAATATGAAGAGTGATGAAGGAAAACCTGTATCCATGTTATATATTTGCCATCATTTGATAGAGAGGAAGAAAGTCTTTCATATTTTAGAAACTGACCTTACCATTTGTTAAGGGGAAAAAAAAATGTAGTTTAGTGACTACCATTAATAACACTATTAAACCCATTGCTTTAAGTCAATTCATACTCATAACCCTATAACACAGAATAGAACCATATGGTGTCCAAAGTTGTAATCTTTACAGAAGCAGACTGTCACATCTTTCTCCATTGGAATGGCTGGTAGGTTCAAACTACTAACCTTTTAGTTAGCAGCCAAGTGCTTAATCACTGTATCACCAGGCCTTATGCCATGAGATATGATCATTAATAGTAATTTTTTTTATAATTGTATACTTCTTATTTTGATTTAAAAAACAGAAGAGTAATAAGAAACTAATTGTGGATTACATAGAAGATTTTATGAACAATGATATAACTATAATGTAGTTTAATTTTCTCATTTTGGAAAAATTGCCATTCACCAAAAGACATATATAGTCCTGGTTTGTAAGTTCTACAGGACTAAATAGACACTACTTGTAATACCTAATCTGGTCCTAATTTTTAAAGGAAATTAGGCAGACAAGAGTATAGCCATCAAGAACAATCATGGGAG
>NW_006921949.1:408977-409537 GCF_000298275.1 Orycteropus afer afer
GAAATATATTATGGCAGTCCTGCTCACCTCCAGTTCTTGCTATATATTATAAATGCAAAACTCAAGAGAGCTACTTACTGTCCTGGGTTATATGACATAAATCCCTTACATTTTCCTTCCTCATTTTCCTCACCTATAAAACTATGCTTACTAAAGCATAAAATCACAGGATTCCTCTGAGATAAAATTTAATATACATGAAAATTAGGGAATGGATCTAAAAATGCATTAAAAATCTGTTCATGCACACTGTTCCACATCCTACTTTGGCGAGTAGCGACTGGGATCTTAAAAGCTTGCAAGTGGACATCCAAATGCAACAATGGGTCTTTCCCCATCCAGAGCAAAGAAGAATGAAGAAAACCAAAGATGCATGAAAACAATTAGTCCAAGGGACTTGTATACCATGTGATCCTCAGCCTATACGACTATGAGGCTAGAAGAACTTGATGGTGCCTGGCTATCACTGTCAACCACTCAAAAGGAGATCTATGTAGGAGATCCTGGATAGAGTGGGAGAAGAATGTAGAAAAAAATTCAAAATCATAAAAAAAAAAAAA
>NW_006921949.1:410612-415043 GCF_000298275.1 Orycteropus afer afer
ATGAATAAAATACTAATACCTTATTATTGTTTGTGTACAACAAATGGAATCCTTAAATATGACCAACTAAAGTTTATATTCCCTTAAACTGAAAGGCCTATTATAGTAAAGATGTAAGTCATTAACTGGACCATCAGGCAAAATTGGGTTAAAAGTCATTTCTAGCCTTCAGAATAAAGGACTGCTTATAGTCTCTCATATATCCAACATCTCAACCATAGATGTAGTAGTATCACACCACATGGCTAGTGGCACACGAGTCCACCAAGAACAGCATTTTTCTAAGAACTTAAATGCATTTGTCTTATGCTAAATATATAAACAACCACTATCAGTTTGTCAAACTGTGGTGGCTTGCATGTTGCTGTGAGGCTGGAGGCTGTGCCACCGGTCAAATACCAACAGGATCACTCATGGTAGATAGCTTTAAATTTGTAAAATTACTCAGAAGGCTGAGTATGGTTTCCTATGTAATATTACTCAGAAAGTCTTATGTTTAATGAAATAAGCATATATGCTATCAATTTTGGCATTTGTTAATTTTCTTAACATCTAAAATGATACTACTGGTACTTACATAAAATTTTGAATTATGGTATTATGTCTTGTAGTGATTAGCATATATTGTTATTTCTTTTTATTACCATAAATTCAATCCCCCAAAGGTATTTTTAGCTTTTTTGCATTGGTAGTTTTTAGGTTCAGCATGAGTGTTACATTACATGCTACTCTATATCAACTCAGCACAATAAGAGCCTCATTTTACTTACAGTTATGACTGTGTAACAGTACCATAAACACCAGTAATCTAACATAAAATTTAGAGTACACCACTGAGCTCTCTCTCTGGCTCTAACTCTCAGAATATCATATCAAATTGCTTTTAAGCTCTTCAAAAAATTCTTACTAGATTTATTTTCTTTTAAATCTTATACATGTTAAAGGCAGTAAAAGAATTGTATCTTAATTGAAGTATAAATTTAAATTCTAATTGAATAAAATAACTTCTTTTACATAAGCCTATTCTTTATGTAGTGATAAGCGCAATTTTTAATATTTTGACATCATCTCAATGGTTATAACTTCTAGGTACTAAAATATTTTATGGCAAAGTTTATGGTGTTTTCTTTCCTATTATAATAACAGACAGTCTCCAGCTAAGAACAAGTTGTTTTCACAAAATCTTCTAAGCTTATTTTTCTTGGAAAATTGTATCTATTTCCTTAAAAATAGAAAACATTATAATATTTACATTCTCAGACTAGTCCACAATAGTCCATGCAACATATATAATCAGAGGCATAACACCAGCACAACTATTTAACTACACCTAACCATCTCCTTGAACATGTGGATATTCCTAGGTATACCACTGATGTTATTGTTGATGGTGGTGGCAGTGGCAGGGTGGGTTGGTGGTAGTAGGTTGGGTAGTTGTGGTGGGTTGAGTGGTGGTAGTGGTTGGGTGGTAGTGGTGGTTGTGAGTGTTGAGGGCAGATGAGAGTGAGGGAGGAAGGATGATAGTGGATGGTGCTGGTGGTTGGTGTGGGTGCTGGCTGGTTGTGGTGTTTGCTGTTGTTACATGCCCTCAACTTGATTCCAACTCATAGTAGTTTGATGTACTAAAGGAAAAATGCTGCATAGTCCTGTGCTATCCTCACAATCCTTTCTTTGCTAGAGCCAGTGTGTCAATCCAGCTTGTTGAGGACCTTTCCTCTTTTTACTGATCCTCTACTCTTTACCAAGCATGAAACATGCTCCTGGCCTTGTATTGACTGATGATATTGAGCTTCTCCATCAATTCTTTCCACAGATGTAGTCAACTTGATTCCTGTGTATTCCATCTGGTGAGGTCCCCATGTATAATCACCATTTATGTTGTTGAAAAAATGTAATTGCAATGAATAAGTCCTTGGTTTAGCACAATTCTGTCATGCACTCTCCAGCATCATTTCTATCACCAAAGCTAGATTTTCCAACTATTGATACTTCTTCTTTGTTTCCAACTTTTGCATTCCAAGCACCAGTAATTAGCAGTACATCTTGATTTCATGTTCAGTCAATTTCAGACTGCAGAAGTTGGTAAAAATCTTCAATTCCTTCATCTTTGACTTCAGTGGTTGGCATGTAAATTTGAATATTAGTATTAAACTGGTCTTCCTAATGGACTTATACATACTATCCTATCATTGGCAGCATAGAATTTCAGAATAGATCTTGAAATGTTCTTTTTGACCATGAATGCAACACCATTCCCCTTCAATTTGTCATTACCAGCATATAGACTATATGATTGGCTTATTCAAAATGGCCAATATCAGTCCATTTCAGCTCAACTAATGCCTAGGATATTGATCTCTATGTTTTGTTTCATTTTTGACAAATTCCAATTTTCTTAGATTCACACTCCATGCATTCCACTTTCCAATTATTGATGGATTTTGCAGCTGTTTCTTATTATTTTGAGTCATGCCACATTAGCAAATGAATGTCTTGAAAGCTTTTCTCCATCCATGTCATTAAGCTGATTCTACTTTGAGGAAGCAGCTTGTAATTTGAGTACCTTCCACAAAGATCGTTGTTGTCATTGCTGTTATTCTTAGATGCCATTGAGTTGGCTCCAACTCACAGCAACCCTTTGTACAATAGAATGAAACACTGCTCAGTACTGCAATATCCTCACAATCCTTGCTTTGCTTCAGTTCATTGTTGCAGCCACTGTATCAATCCATTTCATTGATAGTCTTCCTCTTTTTTACTCACCCTCTACTTTACCAAGCATGATAACCTTCTCCAGGGATGGTCCCTTCTGACAACATGAACAAAGTAGCTATGACCAAATTTGGCCATTCTTTTAAGGAGCATTCCGACTTCACTTCCTCCAGGACAAATTTGTTTGCTCTTCTGGAATTTCATGGTATTTTCTATATTCTTTGCGAAGACAATTCAAATGCATCAACTCTTCTGCTGTCTTTCTTATTCATTGTCCAGTTTTCACATGCATATGAGGTGACTGAAAATACCATGTCTTGGGTCAGGCACACCTTACTCTTCAAAGTGACATCCTTGCTCCTCAACATTTTAAAGAGGTCTTTTGCAGCAGATTTGCCCAGTGCAATATGTCATCTGATTTTTTGACTATTGCTTCCATGAGTGTTGATTTTGGATCCAAGTAAAATGAAATCCCTAACAACTTCAATGTTTTCTTCATTTTGTTGCTTATTAGTCCAGTTGTGAGGAGTTTGGTTTTCTTTATGTTGTGGTGTAATCTATGCTGAAGCTGTAGTCTTGCTCTTCATCAGTAAGTGCTTCAAGTCTTCTTCAGTTTCAGCAAATAAGGATGTGTCATCCGCATATCACAGGTTGTTAATGAGTTTCCCTCCAGTCTTTATGCCACATTCTTCATATAGTCCAGTTCTCAAATTATTTGCTCAGCATACAAATTAAGTATGGTGAAAGGATACAACCCCAGTGCACACCCTTCCTGATTTTAAACCATGCAGTATCCCCTTGTCCTTTTCAAAAACTGCTCCTTGATCTATATATAGGTTCCACATGAGCACAATTAAATGTTCTGAAATTCCTATTTTTCACAATGCGATCTATAATTTGTTATGATGCACACAGTCAAGTGCCACTAGGTACCTGGATTACATTTACCTTGTTCAGCAGTAACACCTACCCCAGATGTGATAAGGTGGTAGTCAAAGAAAGGAAGATCCTCCTTGGAATCACCAGCTTGTTAAAGGCATATCTGCATGAAAGAAAGAGGCTTAGTTCAGCAATAAAAGTTCAGTCAAAGAGATGTGTAATGCCAGACAAATCTTAATTTTAAATATTCTAGAAGTCACATACACTACTAAAAATAAAGATTATATTAATATTTTAATATAATATATTCCGAATGTCATTTTAACACATTATTTTTAATTTATTAAGGAAATATTTATTTTTCTTTGTACTGTGCTGTTGGCTGCCATCAAGTGGATTCTAACTCACAGCACCCCCGCGTGACAGAGTAAGACTGCCCCAGAGGATTTCCTTAGCTATAATCTTTTTTTTTTTTTTTTTTAACAAGTATTCAGCATTTGTTATGTGCCAGGTGCTGTTCTGCTCTGAGCTGTGTATTCTTTGCTTAATTCTCATAACCCACCCCCTTCGAGATAGAACTCGCAATCATCTCATTTAAAAAAAAAAAGGACAATTGCCATCAAGTTGATTCTGACCCATAGTGATCCCATGTGTGTGTTACAGTAGAACTCTGCTCCACAGGGCTTCAGTGGCTGAATTTTTTTGGAAATAGATCACCAGACCTTTCTTCTGAACTGCCTCTGGGTTGCCTTGAAGTTCCAACTTTGAGGTTAACAGATCAGAATGTTAACTGTTTGCACTGCAGGAACTCCAATCCACATTACAGATGAGAAAACTGAG
>NW_006921949.1:415588-418844 GCF_000298275.1 Orycteropus afer afer
AGTCGGGTCCGACTTGACGGCACATAACAACAACAACAACACTTAACCATTTATGCCACCAGGGAGTCTTCAAAATCCAGTAGCTATGTCATGAAGTATATGTCAGTTTGGACTAGCCACAGTTCAAGTGCTCATTAGGCACCTGTGGCTTATAGCTGGCTGCTGTATCGGATAGCCCAGGATTATGTTAATGTATCAATCCAGATCAGTCCAGTAAGCAAAATCACTATGTGTCTTATAGAATAAATAATTTATTGTAGGAATTACACTTTATACAATTGTGGGAAAAGCTGGGGAAATAGAGATATAAAAAGCAGAATTTCAGGTCAAAGAAAAGTCTTCCTGAAGCATTCACACAGGGAACATTCAGAAAAATCTGGAAACTAAGCAAATTCAACTATTAAAGTGGGTCTACAAAGCAGAGCTGGTCCAAGTAAAAACTATTGCCTGTGTGTCACTACCTTTCTTCTGTTAGCCTATAACCAAAGGGCTTACGGCGTAGTGCCTAAGATATTGACTGCTAACCAGAAGGCTAGTGGTTCAAACTCACCAGCCACTCCTCAGAAGAAAGGTTGAGAAATCTACTTCCATAGTGATACCGCCTTGGAAACCCAAGGAGGGGTCATTATGAGTTAGATTCGTTTTGACGGCAGTGCATTTGGTTTTTTTGTTTGTTTGTTTGTTTTGTTCTGTTTTGTTTGGTATAACCAAAGGGCAGGTTGTGGGCTTGGGGATGCTCATGGTCACAGGGTCAGTGGGAAGAGCAGCTGAGAACAGAGCAGGGAAGAACAAGGACACAAAAAAGGAGCTTACTGTCACCTCTATATTAGCTTCTTATTGCCACTAACTGCAAAGACCTTCAGAGTGTGGAGGCAAATGTTTTACTTCTACCTTTCATATCTCATGCAAATTTCTTTTTGGCCAACTCTACCTGGCACCATATAAGGAAGAAAATTCTGGGAATAGTATTTCCAGGTTAGCTAAGTAGGCACTGTACAAAACTATATTGGAACTGTACAAGAAAAAAGATTCTGAGAAAAGGGATACTTAACTAAGCTGTATTTTAGCCAAGTTGACAGTATAAGACCATTAGAGTCAATTACGTCTAACCAATAACAGAGGCAGTTCTAACCTGAGAATCATGTATTACATTTGTATGAATTATTCTTCATAAGGGAACAGGGAAATAACATTTTCTCAATGCTAAATATATGCCAAGAAGCTCTGGTGGTGTAGTGCCTAAGGCATTTGACTACTAACCAGAAAGTTGGCAGTTCAAACCCACCAACCACTCCATGGAAGAAAGACTGGGCAATCCACTTTTGTAAAGATTTACCGCCTCGGAATCCCAATGGCGGTTGCTACGAGTTGTAATCAACTCAGAGGCAGTGAGTTTTAGTGTTTTGTTTTGTTTTGTTTTCCAGACACTATCAAGATGCTTCTCATACAGTATCACATTTAATTCTCACAGCAACACTTAAAATAGACTTCTATTATTACCTCCATCTGCATTAAAAGAAATTAAGTAACTTTCCCAAAGTCATAGAGCTACCAATTGGTGCAGCCAGGAAACAAACGCAGATTTGCTTAATTCTTGAGGCTGTATTCTTTCCATTATCCTTTCTAATACATCCAATTCCTATTTATAGACTTCTACTCACAGTAACAGAATAAAACAAAAATTCAGGGGCCTTCCATCTCAGTGCAATCTCTATGGGCCCAGAGGTCTGTACCATGTTACTTGAAGGCATAAATAAGTCTCACAAGCTATCCCTTCCAAAATGAAGGATAAGTTATTGCACTTAAAAGAAAAAAAAAAAAGACATAATAACATGTAAGGGTCTTCTTTGGAAGTGGCATATATATCATTTTTGTGTGTTACCCTGACCCACTTAAAAAGTGACCCAAAAAGCTGCCAGTATTGACTTAACTATGGCCCAGAAAAACAAGACTCTTCAACAGGTCCAGACCTCCATACAAATTGCTTTGCCATTTGGTCCACATGACCCAGCAGACCTGATGATGCATTCTTGAAGTGTCTATGTAGATGAGGTTGCTGTTTGGAGCCTTTTGCAAGCCCCAATAAGTAGATACACCTGTAGGATTTAGGCACAAAGCCCTGCCATCCTCTGAAGATAACTACTCTCCTACTCAGAAACAGCTTTTAGCTTGCTCCCAGGGGCCTTAGTAGAAGCTGATCTAACAGCCACCTTGATCTTCCCGTCATAAACTGGGTGTTGTCTCACCACCAAACCATAAAGTTAGGCATGCATAGAAGCACTACATTATAAATGGAACAAAATTGAGCTTAAGCACACCTTGAAGGCATAAGTAAATTGCCTTAAAAAGAAGATCAAATACTTCCACTAGAGGACACAAGAATGATTCTACTGAACTGGAAGTTGAAATGGCAACCTAGCCACATTAGGTTCCTAATGCCTCTGAATCAATAGGTAATCAACAGGCAAAATGGGTTATTTTCTGGATGAGGTAAAAGCCATATCAAAGGGAAGTTGGAATACTACTATACAGTAGGGGTAAGGACAATATGTCTGGAATGCAGAAGATTTCCTGGGAATCTTCTTCATCTTTAACATGAAGAAATGTCACTTGATTTATAGATTATTAACTTAAGTCAATTCATGTCGGGCTAGACCCTTCAGATAAAACTTTAGGTTATCGCATCAAACAAAAAAAATCTATGGCCAGCCAAGGTAATTGCTCAGGCAAAAGGAATATGGAATAAGTGGTGAAAGAAGGTAGTTATAAATAACGGCTAAAACCATATGAAAGAGCCCTGGTGATTCAGTGGTTAAGCATTCAGCTATTAGCCAAAAGTTTGGATGTTCAAACCCATCAGCCACTCCGTAGGAGAAAGATGCTACAGCCATGGAAACCCATGGGGCAGTTCTATGTACTACAATGTTACTATGAGTCAGAGTTGACTTGACAGCAACACGTTTTGGTTTGGCAAGGTCATATGACCAGTTGAAAAAACAAGGATTGGAATAGTTATGTGCATTTCTTCCTTAACGTAGTGCGGTGTAGTAAATTACTTAGTGTGGCTTTTCTACCCATAAGTCTTTGTAAACTCCAAGGTGGGAATTGCTATTAGCAACTGAGGAGATCCTGATTTTAAAGTCGCCCACCTGGGTTATTTCTGTTGGGCGTGGCACAATACAATGTTCTGGGAGGTTCCCACTCTCTCTCACGTGCTTAGAGTTCTGATGCTGTGATTGGCTAGTTTGACCACCCT
>NW_006921949.1:422267-422993 GCF_000298275.1 Orycteropus afer afer
ACATATATATATATACATATATATATTCTCTCCCAGTTCTGGATGATAGAAGTCCAAAATCAAAGCATAGTAGGGCTATGCTCCCTCTGAAGATTCTAGGAAGGGATCATTGCCTCTTATGGAAGCAGACTGCCCAATCTTCTTTCTGAGGAGTGGCTGGTGGGTTTGAACCACCAGCCTTCTGCTCAGCAGTCAAATGCCTTAGGCATTATGCCACCAGAGCTCCCAACTTCTTGTAGACAATCTTTGACATTCTTTGGCTTGTAGGTCCCTCACTCTAATCTCTGTCTCTATCTTCACATAGTATTCTTCCCTGTGTGCATCTGTGTTTCTTTACATGGCCTTCTTATAAAGATCAGTCATTGAATTTAGAACCTACCCTAATCCAGTATGATCTCATGTCAATTTAATTTGAATACATCTGCAAAGACTTCATTTCCAAATAAGGTCATATTCACAGGTATTCAGGATTCATATATTTCAACATATGTATTTGAGGTACACAATTCTATCCACATCCAGCTACCTTTGGTACTGTACTCAATCTACCAACCAAATTGTTAGAGTTTTTCTTAACTCTTTGAGATTAAACACTGAATCCAGAATCTTTCATTACTAAGCCTGTATGAATAAATACTATGCCGGGAATGACAGTTTGAAAAGGAATGGCATGGCATTCATCATCACAAAGGATGTTTCAAGATCTGTCCTGAAGTACAATGCTGT
>NW_006921949.1:424543-429114 GCF_000298275.1 Orycteropus afer afer
TGGGGCTGGCGCGGGATTGGGCAGTGTTTCGTTCTGCTGTGCATGGGGTCGCTATGAGTCGGAAATGACTCGACGGCACTTAACAACAACAACAAATGAATAAATTCAATATAATTCAAAGTTGTATTACTTCCATCTTGAGCATACACTATTTATACCCATTCCCACACACATCCCTTAAATTCTCTCTATATTAATTGGGAAAATCATGCAATTCTTTTGGTGTGTATCACATCTCCTGATGAGTCACACTTTGAACTTCAACTTTTGGAGCCTTCTGTGATATCAGTTTAGTAATAGACCTAGAAACAAGGAGGAGTGGTGGATGTAGGTCCTGAGGAGAGTAAGGGTGCCTTGCAAGACAATATATCATGGGAGCCATTCCAGGTTCTTCAAAAAAAGAGACCAAACAAAAAACCAAACGCACTGCCATCGAATTGGATCCGACTCATAGCGATGCCTCCTGGAGTTTCCGAGGCGGTATCACTACAGAAGTAGGTTGCCCAACCTTCTTTCCAAAGAATGGCTGGTGTGTTTGAACCACCAGCCTTTTGGTTAGTAGTCAAATGATTTAGGCACTATGCCACCAGAGCTCCCTCAGGGATAATCTACTCAGGCATAGCTGCAAGGGCTGCTTTTACTGTTGAAGACAAACTACAACAATGACAAAAAAAAAAAAAAAAAACTCTTGTTGTTGAATAGATTCCAACTTGTAGTGACATGCTAGGACAAAATAGAACTACCTCATAGCTTTTCCAAGGTTATACTCTTTAATGAAAGGAGAAGCTAGTGGGTTTGAACCACTGACCTTTCAGTTAGTAGCCAAACACTTAATGACTGCCCTATTAGGGCTCCACCCGGCGAACCAAAAAACCAAAACCAAATGCACTGTCGAGTCTAAGCCAACTCACAGTGACCTCCATTGGGTTTCTAAGGTGGTAAATCTTTACAGAAGTAAATTACCCAGTCTTCCTTCTGTGGAGTGGCTGGTGGGTTTGAACTGCCAACCTTCTGGTTAGCAGTTAGATGCCTTAGGCACTGAGGTTGAGGTCTCCAGCTTTATCAGAATCTACTCACTTTGTCATTCCAATTTGTAGAAGTGCATTCCTTCCAGTATCTACTCAGAAGAGGTCAGGAATTCTTTGTGCATTGCAATTCATTCATTCAGAGGTTCAGACACTGGGTTTAATTTTCAGAAACCTCAACCATGTAGCATAGCTACAGAAGATAGGGGTTCTTTTAGGGGAGATAGAGAGGCTTCCTTACCACTCATCTGTCAGTTTGTCATACTGTGGTGGCTTGTATGTTGCTGCCAGCCTGGTGGTTATGCCACTGGTATTTCAAATATCAGCAGGGTCACCCATGGTGGACACATTTCAGCAGAGCTTCCTGACTAAGACAGACTGGGAAGAAAGTTGGGGCAATTCACTTCTGATAAAAATTGCCCACAGAAAACCTTATGAATAGCAGTGAAACAATGTCTGATATATTACTGGAAAACTTTATGTAGAGAAGTGAAACAATGTCTGATATAGTGCTGGAAGATGAGCCCCTCAGATTGGAAGGCACTCAAAACACAATTAGGGAAAAGCTGCCATCTCAAATTAGAATCAATCTTAATTATGTGGATGGAGTAAAGCTCTCAGGACCTTCATTTGTTGGTGAAGTATGGCTCAAAATGGGAAGGAACAGGTGCAAACATTCATTAATAATTGTAACATGGAACATAGGAAGTATGAATGTAAGAAAATGGGACGTTGTCAAAAACAAAATGAAACACATAAAGATTGATATCCTAGGCATTAGTGAGCTGAAACAGCCTGGTATTGGCCATTTTGAATCAGATAATCATATGGTCTACTATGCCAAGAATGACAAATTGAAGAGGAATGCTGTCTTAAAAGATTTCAAGATCTATCCTGAAGTACAGTACTGTCAGTGATAGGATAGTATACATAATCCTACAAGGAAAACCAATTAATACAACTAGTATTCAAATTTATACACGAACCACTAAAACCAAAGATGAAGAAATTAGAGATATTTTTTTTGTTACCAACTTCTGCAATATGAAATTTACCAAACAGCAGGGTGTATTATTACTGGTGACTGGAATGTGAAGGCTAGAAACAAAGAAGAAGTTTCAGTTAGATGAAAAATATAGTCTTGGTGATAAAGATGATTCTAGAGATCACAAGATAGAATTTTGTAAGACCAGCAATGTATTCATTGTAAATACCTTTTCAACAACATATATGGTGGCTATACACATGGACCTCAGTAGATGGAACACATGGGAATCAAATCAACTACATCTATGGAAAGAGGTGATGGAGAGCTCATTATCACCAGTCAAAACATGGCCAGGAGCTGACTGTGGAAAAGACCATTCATTGCTCATATGCAAGTTCAAGTTGAAGCTTAAGAAAATTAAACCAAGTCCACAAGAGCCAAAATATGACTTTGATTATATCCTATCTGAAGTTAGAGGCCATCTGAAGAATAGATTTGATGTACTGAATGCCAGTGATCGAGACCAGATGTGTTATGGGATGACATCAAGACCATCATACATGAAGAAAGCAAAAGGTCATTAAAAAGACAAGAAAGGAAGAAAAGACCAAACTGGATGTGAGAAGACACTCTGAAACTTGCTTGTGAATAGAGAGGGGCTAAACCTAATGGAAGAAATGATAAAATAAAAGAGGTGAAAAGAAGATTTCAAAGGATAACTCAAGAAGACAAAGTGAAGTATTATATGGAATGTACAAAAATCTGGTGTTAGAAAATCAAAAGGGAAGAACATTCTCAGCATTTCTCAAGCTGAAAGATCTGAAGAAAAAATTCAAGCTTTGAGTTGCAATACTGAGGGATTCTTTGGAGAAAATCTTGAATGATGCAGGAAGCATCAAAAGAAAATGGAAGGAATATACAGAGTCACTGTACAAAAAAGAATTGGTCAATGTTTGACCACTTCTGGAGGTAGCCTATGATCAAGAACAGATTGTATTGAAGGAAGAAGTCCCAGGTGCACTGAAGTAATCAGGACAAAAACAAGTCTTCAGGAATTGACAAAATACCCACTGGAGAGGCTCAATTATTAATGCCAAGAAATTCAGAGGACAGATACCTGGCCAATCAACTGCAAGAGATCCATATTTGTGCCCACTCCAAAGAAAGGTGATCCAATAAAATGTGGAAATTATCAATATCATTAATACCATGCAAAAGTAAAATTTTGCTGAGAATATTTCAAAAATGCAGCAGTACAATGAAAATATTTCAAAAATGCAGTAGTATATTGACAGGGAAGTTTGAGAAATTCAAGCTGGATTCAGAAGAGGATGTGGAAAGAGGGATATCATTGCTGATGTCAGATGGATCTTGGCTGAAAGCACAGAATACCAGAAAAAAATATTTACATGTGTTTTATTGACCATGCAAAGGCATTTGACTGTATGGATCATAGCAAATTATGGATAATGTTGCAAATAATGGGAATTTCAGAACACCTAATTGTGCTGATGAGGAACCTGTACATAGACCAGTAGGCAGTCATTTGTACAGAACAGGGGGATATTGCGTATTTTACAATCAGGAAAGGTGTGAGTCAGGGTTGTATCCTCTCAACATACATACAAAATCTGTATAATGAGTAAATAAATCCAAGAAGGTGGGCTATACAAAGAATGTGGTATCAGGATTAGAGGAAGACTCATTAACAACCTGTGATATGCAGATGACACAACCTTGCAAGTGAAAATGACTTGAAGCACTTACTGATGAAGATCAAAAACTACAGGCTTCACTATGGATTACACTTCAAAATACAGAAAACAAAAATCCTCAGAACTGGACCAATAAGAAACAACATGATAAATGGAGAAAAGATTGAAGTTGTCAAAGATTTTATTTTACTTGAATCCACAATAAACAACTATGGAAGCATCAGTAAAGATACCAGATGTCATATTGCACGTGGAAAATCTGCTGTGAAAGACCTCTTTTAAAGTGTTAAAGAGCTAGGATCTCACTTTGAAAACTAAACCATGGTATTTTAAATTGCCTTATAGGCATGTGAAGCTGGACAATGAATAAGAAAGACTGAAGAAGAGTTGATGCCTTTGAATTGTGGTGTTGGTGAAGAATACTGAAAGTACCATGGACTGCCAGAATAACCAACAGATCTATCCTGCAAGAAGTATAGCCAGAATGCTCCCTAGAAGCAAGAATGACCAGACTTTGTCTCACCTACTTTGGTCATGTTATCAGAAGGGACTAGTCACTATAGAATCAGGCTTGGTAAAGTGGACAGTCAGTAATAAATGCAAAGACTCATGGTGAGATGAATTGACACAATGGCTACAACAATGGGCTCAAGCATGGCAAGGATTGTGAGGATGGCACAAGACCAAGCAGTGTTTCATTCTGTTATACAAAGGTCACTGTGAGTCAGAGCTGACCCCACAGCACCTAACAATAACAACAGTGGGTCATGTAGAATAGAAGTGAGAATAAAATAACCTGAAAAAGCAGTTGAGGTAAGATTGTGAAATGGAAGAATTTGAAAA
>NW_006921949.1:429214-432019 GCF_000298275.1 Orycteropus afer afer
TGAAAAAGCAGTTGAGGTAAGATTGTGAAATGGAAAAAATTAAAAAAAAAAAAAAAAAAAACAGTGTCCTTTCCTCAAACTTGTTCTTTTTACCCTTTGAATTTTTTGTTATTCTTTTCTTATGACATTAGTTTTTCCCTCATGCTCAGACTTATACTTTGGTAAAAAAAAAATAAAAAAAAAACAGTCTTTAACATGATTTTTATCTTTTATTATATTATTTCTTAAACATAAGAATTTAAAGCACCAAATATTATCTTTTGAATGTCCAAAGTATAACAGAAAATTACATAAAGATGAAATATTCTTAAATAAAATAAAACTACACTCAAATTCACTGTCATAGAGTCAATTCGGATCCATAGTGACCTCCATAGGGTCTCCAAGGCTATAAATCTCTACAAAGCTAACTGCCTCATCTTTCTCCTGTTGAATGGCTGGTGGGTTTGAACCACTGAACTTTTTGGTTAGTAGCCAAATGCTTTAATCACTAAAACAAACAAACAAAAAAAAAACCTCACTGCCATCGAGTGGATTCTGGATCATAGCAACCCCCTTTGGGTTTTCAAGGGAGTAAAACTTTATGGAAGTAGATTGCCCAGTTTTCCTTCTATGGAGTGGCTTGTGGGTTTGAACTGCCAAACCAATCCTACTGACTTTGAGTCAATTCTGACTCATAGTGACACCCACTGGGTTTCCAAGGCTATAAATCTTTATGGAAATAGACTGCCTCATCTTCTTGCACAGGGAGCAGCTGGTGGGTTTGAAATACCAACCTTCTGGTTAGCAGCCACTATACCACCAGAGCCCCCTATACCACCACAGTTCCTCAAAACTATATTATCAAGTCACACGGTAAGATGGTGAAATAGGGAGACAAGCTACACAGACCCTCTTCAACAAAGAAAAGAGAAACAAATTGATAGAGATAGAGAAGATAATCTTGGAGATTTGAGCTTGAAAAGAAGTCTACAGAAGTAGATTAGGCACCAATCTACTAGTGGAAAAACCTGAATGAAACAGTAAATACAGAGACGGACAGAGCTGTGGACTGTCAGCTACTCTGATGGCACCAACAGCCTGAATATTTCCAAGTAGTGTTGGAACCTGAGAATTGACCAAATTCAGGGAGACAACCAGAGGTGTGGACTTCCAGCTCTCCAGAGGGTACAGCCATTTTGATTGTGTACAAGCAGTGGCCATTTTGGATATATAATGTGACCTAGGGGGCAGCCAATTTGAATGGTTATAAACAGTGGCCACTTTGGATATTTTAAGCGACATCATTCTCATTTGGATTCCAGGGACCTAAGAATAGGCTCTGTTTGCCAAAAATGGCAGGGACATATGGGAGGCTGACAACAGGAAAGGAGACAGGTGGTCAATGTATAAATGCTGCCAACTAGCAAATAGAGGACCACAGTTCCCTGCTTACATGATAACATACATAGATAACATACAAAGAAAACAAAAGTTGCGAGCAAGTCACTCCAATGTACAATCACCAATTAAATATAAACACAAAAACATCACAATGTCTAGGAGACGACAGATTATCACAGTCCACACAGAAAGCAAGATAAAGCAGTAGAAACAAGGGACCAGGGTACAGACCCAGAACACATCCCCAAGGAAGAAGCAGCATTAGAACTCCCTGATAAGGAATTCAAAAGAATTATATTTAGGTGCCTTCAATGGATTGAGAGACAGAGCAAGGAAAACACTGAAAAAATGGAGGAAAATACAGAGAAAACCCTACAACAATTTCAAAAGACAATACAAGAATAAAATGACAAAATAAATGAAAAGTTAGAAATGATTCAAAATCTACAGATAGAAATCCAGAAGATTAATGTTAACTTTCAGAAATAGATAACACAGGCAAAGGAGCAGAATTGAATCAATGGAAGACAGAATTAGTGAGATTGAAGACAAATACTTCAACACTTCTTTGGAAAGGGATCAATCAGAAAAAAAGATCAAAACAAAATGAAGAAAGCCTAGAGTTCACATGGGATACCATCAAAGGGAATAACCTACATGTTATTGGAATTCCAGGTCAGGAAGAAACAAATAAAACCACAGAGAAATTGTCAAAGAATTGTTTAAAGGGAATTTCCCTGGTATGATGAAAGATAAGAATATATCTATTCAAGAAGTCCAATGAACCTCAAACAGGATAGAACCCAAAAGAAAATGACCAAGACATATCATCATCAAACTTATCAAAACCAAAGACAAAGAAAGAATCCTGAAAGCAGCATGGGAAAAATGAAAAGTTACCTACAAGGGGCAAACAATAAGATTAAGTTCCGATTACTGAGCAGAAACAATGCAGGAGAGAAGACAATGCGATGGTATATATAAAATCCTGAAAGAAAAAAATTTCCAACCAAGATTTATATATGCAGCAAAATTGTCCCTAAAATACAGTGGTGAAATTAGGACATTTCCAGATAAACAGAAATTAAGGCAATTTATTAAAACCAGACCAACCTTATAAGAGATGCTAAAAGGAGTCCTTTGCACAGAGAATTAACAACAGCAAACAACAACCAACCATTAACACACATGATGACATTACAGAGAAACCAGCCCAGATATGCAAGTATCCAAAGTCAATAAGCCTACAAGATTGTAAGCAGGAAACCAGACACATCAATTGACAAATAAGGACAATTACAAACCAAAAGAGGGAAAAAATTGTGTAGTTACAGAACTTCTAAATGGTAGGGAAGTCAAGAAAGACAACTGCAAGATAGAATGGACTGTTCTAAACTTGGAAAGAAAATTATAAATCACAGG
>NW_006921949.1:446410-449144 GCF_000298275.1 Orycteropus afer afer
TTTCAATCACAGATAGAACAACTAGAAAGAAACTCAACAAAGACACAAAAGATCTAAACAACACATCCACCAACTTGACCTTATAGACACATACAGAGCACTTCATCCAACAACAGCTCAATATACATTCTTTTCCAGTGCACATGGAACATTCTCCAGGATAGACCACATGTTAAACCACAAAGCTAGCATTAATAAATTTAAAAACATCAAAGTACTGCAAAACATCTTCTCAGATCACATTGCTATAAAATTAGAAATCAACAATAGGAAGATCAACAGAAAAAGAGAAAACACATGGAAACTGAATAACACCCTCCTTGAAAATGACTGAGTAATAGAAGAAATATAAAATGAAATTAAAAATTCCTTGAATCAAATGAGAATGAAGACACAACATACCAAAATCTTTGGTACACAGCAAAAGCAGTGATCAGAGGCCAATTTATAGCAATAAATGCACACATCAAAAAAGAAGAAAGACCCCAAAATAAATGTATTAACCCAATTATCTTCAACAATTAGAAAAAGAGCAGCCAAAAAGCCTACAGTCACCAGAAGAAAGGAGATAATAAAGATTTGAGCAGAAATAAATGAAACAGAATATAGAAAAAAATCAACAAAACTAGAACTTAGTTTTTTGAAAAGATTAATAAAATTGAAAAACCACTAGCAAATGTAACAAAGGAAAAGAGGGACAGAATACAAATAACACAAATAAGAAATGAATTGGGTGATGTCACAACAGAACCAATAGAAATTAAAAGGATAATATCAGGATACGATGAAGAATTATACCCCAACAAATTTGAAAATCTAGAAGAAATGGACAGATTTTTACAAACGTACTACTTACCTAAACTAATACAGACTGAGGTAGAAAAGTTGAACAGACCTATAACAACAGAAGAAATTGAACAAGTAATAGTAAAATTACCATCAAATAAAAGCCCTGGCCCAGATGGTTTCATGGTAGAATTCTACCAAACATTCAAAGAAGAACTGACACTAATCCTGATGGAATCCTCCCAAATTCATTTTATGAAGCAAGCATAACCTTCATACCAAAACCAGGCAAAGATATCACTAAAAAGGAAAACTACAGACCAATATCCCTCATGAATATTGATGCAAAAATCTTCCACAAAATTCTAGCAATAGACTCCATCAACATATCAAAAAAATAATACATTATGACAAAGTGGGGTTCATACCAGGTATGCAAAGATGGTTTAGCCTTAGAAAAACAATCAATGTCATCCATCACATAAATAAAACAAAGGAAAATAACCACATGATCATATCAATTGATGCAGAAAAGGCATTTGACAAAATCCAATGGCTATTCCTGATCACAACGCACATCAAAATAGGAATAGAAGGAAAATTTCTCAACATTATAAAGAGTATATAAGCAAAAACCAACAGCCAACACTATTCACAATGGAGAGAGATTGAAACCATTCCCCTTGCAAACAGGAAGCAGATAGAGATGCCCTCTATCACCACTTCTTTTCAACATTGTATTGGATGTCCTAGCCAGAGCAAATAAGGCAAGAAAAGGAAATCAAACGCACCCAAATTGGTGAGGAAGAAGTCAAACCATCCCTTTTGCTGATGATATGATCCTACATAGAGAAAACCCAAGAGACTCAGCAACAAAACCACTGGAACTAATTGAGAGATTTAACATAGTGGCAGGATACAAGATTAACATCCAAAAGTCAGTTGGATTCCTCCACACCAGCAAAGATTTGCTGAAAAAGAAATAAGGAAATCAATGCCATTTACAATACCTACCAAATAAATAAATAAATAAATAAAATACTTGGGAATAAATTTTACCAGGGACACAAAAGACCTTTAGAAATAAAACTACAAAACACTACTTCAAGAAACCATAAGAGATCTATATAAATGAAAGAACATACCATGCTCATGGATTGGAAGATTGAACATTGTGAAAATGTCAATACTACTCAAAGCTATCTATACATTCAGTGCAATCCCAATCCAGATCCCATCAACACTCTTTAAAGATATGGAATAACCAATCACTAATTTTATACGGTAGCATAGTGCCTAAGGCAGTTGACTGCTAACCAGAAGGCTGGTGGTTCAAACCCACCAGCTACTCCTCGGAAAGAAGATGGGGCAATCTACTTCTGTAGTGATACTGCCTCAGAAACCCAAGGAGGGGTCGTTATGAGTCAGGTCCAACTCGACGGCACAGAACAACAACGAACAACAACAATTTTATATGGAAAATAAAGGAATCTTTGATAAGCAAAGCACTATTAAAGAAGAAGAACAAAGTAAGAGGTCTCACACTGCCAGACCCCAAAACCTACTACACAGCCACAGTAGTCAAAACTGCCTGGTGTTGGTACAACAACAGACACATAGACCAGTGAAATAGAATTGAGAACCCAGAAATAGACCATTGACCTATGGTCAGTTGATCTTTGACAAAGGGCTGAAATCCATTAAATGGGGAAGAGACAGTCTCTTTCACAAATGGTGCTGGCAAAGCTGGCTATCCATTTGCAGAAAAATGAAACAAGATCCATACCTCCCACCATACACAAAAACTAACTCCAGGTGAATCAGAGACTTAAATGTGAAACCTTAAACTATAAAGTTCCTCAAGGAAAAAATAGGACAAATTTAGTTACACCTCTGGTAGCATAGTGGCTAAGACACTTGCCTGCTAACCAGACGGCTGGCGGTTCAA
>NW_006921949.1:449372-466733 GCF_000298275.1 Orycteropus afer afer
ATATTTGGCAATGACATATCTGATGAGGGAATTACCTCTAAAATTTATGGAAAACTCCAACACCTCAACAACAAAAAGACAAACAATCCAATTAAAAATGGGCAGAAGACATGAATAGACACTTCACCAAGGAGGATATTTGTTCTGCTTACCTAGTGCCACTCTGACAGGAATATACTACAAATGCGATAGCCTTAACAAACAGGAGTTTATTCTCTTACAGTTTGGAGACGTTAAGGCCAAGTTCAAAGTGCTCAGGCTCTAGGGGCTGGGTGAAAGCCCCTCAGACTTGGGGTTTGGCCCTGCCTCCTGCGCCCGGTCCACTGGAGCTAGGGTGTTTCTTCACTTAGACAGCTGCTGGCTGCTGAGGCTAACAATCCCCCGGTGGACAAATAAAATGACACCGTCCTCATGTTACCAAACCACATGGCAGGCCATTAATTTAAGTCCATTGTAAGTCCCCAAGATTGGCAGAGCATGGCAGACTGCTGAACAATGGCATGGCTACATGCAGGGTCCAAGCATGCCATAAACTAGAGACTGTCCTAAAGGCTTTTCTTTATATAGAGTAAACAGACCACATCCCAACGGCATCTACTCAGCTGTTTGTGGTAGATCCTACCATGGAGTTGATTCTCAGTCTCCTCATTGGGAATAACTACCACCAGCTGCCCAGCCACTCAACCAGGCCCAGCCAAGTTGACATACAAATTTAACTACCACAATATTCAAGCAGCCAACAAACACAGAAGAAATGTTCATGATTATTAGCCATTAGAGGGATGGAAATCAAAACAATGAGATACAATCATTGGCATCATCAGCACCTTGGCAAAGTTCAACAAGACAGAAAATAAAAAATGTTGGTGAGGATGTCAAGAGGTTGGGACTGTCATACACTGCTGGTGGGACTGTTAAATGGTACAATCACTGTGGAAAACAGTATGGAGATTCCTTAAAAAGCTGGAATCAGAAATACCATTTGACCCAGCAATCCCATTACTACGTATATATCCTAAAGAAGTGTCAGGACAAGAACAGATGTATCCACACCCATGTTCATCCCAGCACTACTTACTATAGCAGAAATATGGAAACAACCTAGGTGCCCATCAACAGAAGAGTGGATAAGCAAACTATGGTACATACACACAATGGAATACTATGCAGCCCTAAAGAATACTGTAGAATCTGCAAAACACTGCATAATGTGGATGAACTTGGAGGACTTTATGCTGAGTGAAATAAGTTAATCACAGAAGAACAAACACAGTATTAGTTCATTATTGTAAAAAATCAAGGAAAGGTTTATATATGGAAGGAAACTTTGTTCTTGGTTACTAGGGGTGGGAGAGGAGAGGAGCAAACACAGCAAAAAATAAAAATTAAATTAAATTTAAAAAATTAAGAACAATAACAAATATTAATAATGACAAAAAAAAGAAAAATAGAAAGTCAAGGGGAAAAAAAATAGAAAGTCAATAAAGTTATGGGAAACAAACCAAACATAAACGTGACATGATCCTGAGAAACTGATGATGTGTAAGAACAAAGAATCCATTTGACCTGTATTTTAGACTCATTCTTCTTATCTCCTACTGGAATTATGTCACTGGACCTACAGAGATCATTTCATTTGAATGTTAAGTGAATAATATTTGTGTAGTAATAATATAAATGTTGTATGAATTTCAACTCTTAAATGAACCATTATCAAATTACAGAATATAATATAAATGTGAATGTAAATGTACTGACAATATACACTGAAAGATGGGAGTAGAAGAAGATGCAGAAAGAAGTCCTCACTTACACAGTGGAAACTCAATCAATACTGGAAGAAATTGAGTGATCAAGGGATAGAGGTTTAAGTTAATATTTTAATTTATGAAGATAATCAATAGGAGGGACTGAGGAAATGTTTTTCAGGGTAGGAAAACAAAATACCCAATAATAAAGTATCTAAAGTTGATAAACCTAGAATGAGTGGCATAACTTCATTTTTCAGAGCTATGAAGCCATCAACACCAGAAAAATTAAAAACAGAAGTAGATAAAAATCCCCTCTGGAGAAGTAGATTCATAATAGGAAGAGTAAAAGACCCTTTCTTTAATGTTTGTTTCTTTACCATGTGATTATGGTACCATGATAAAATTTAAACAGTAAACATTTCATATTGTTAATAGGTCTGCAAAGTCCATCAGGAAGAAAAAAATCCAATATCGTTAGCAGGTCTCTCCATGATCTGGCCTCAGACTCTCCTCAGGCACACATTTCTCTAACTCCATCTTTCATTTCATTTCTTAGTATTCCACTCAACATTATGTTGTCCCATGGCTTCTACCTCATTACTCTTACAAGGAACATCTGCTGAAACTGACATTTCTACCTCCACCCGAGTAACTCTCACTTTCCCATCAAGATTTAGCTAAAGCTTCACTTCTTCCAAACCAGTAACTCCACTACCAGGCTACACCTGCTTATGCTGCCATAATGACAAAGGCATGTATCCATTGCAATGTTTTACATATTTACTGTAATTATCTGTTTGGATTAATCCAATGGTGAACTCCACACCCTCAACTGTGATTCCACTACCCTTCAACTATGAACTGCTTGACAAGTGACTATCTTACTCATTTTGTAGCTCTGCTTTTATTATGGTATCTGCCTGTTGTTGAATGAATGAATTTAGTTCAGAAAAACCTGAGTAAACTGGAACCTGTGTAAGGAGGAAATCTGTCAGAAAAGGGAAACTCAAGTATTTTCCACCAGTAGGCAGCAAAGGAAAGGTTTCCAAAGGTGGAAAACTAGCCAGACCCAGAAAAGCAAGGCAGTCCTCTCGTGTTCTGGCTCTCAGAGGTTTCACTATGTTTTCTCCAAACCACATTGATCTCTATTTCTTTCATTCTCAGATGACCTTAACCTGTGGAAATAGCTGGCAATTAAGTTGTTGTTGTTGTTGTTAGGTGCCATCAAGTCGATTCCAACTCATAGCAACCCTACATACAACAGAACGATACACTGTCTGGTCCTGCACCATCCTCACAATCCTTGCTATTCTTGAGCCCATCATTGCAGCCATTGTGTCACTCCATCTGATTGATGGTCTTCCCCTTTTTCTCTGACCCTCCACTTTACAAAGTACAAAATCCTTCTCCAGGGGCTGGTCTCTTCTGACCACATACATGAGCAAAATAGGTGAGACAAAGTTTGGCCTTTCTAGCTTCTAAGGAGCATTCCAGCTGCACTTCTTCCAGGAAACGCACTGCCGTCAAGTCAGATCTGACTCATAGCGAATGCTCCTTGGATTTCCCAGGCAGTATCACTACTAAAGTAGATTGCCAAACCTTCCTTTCGAGGTGTGGCTGGTGGGTTTGAACCACCAGCCTTCTGGTTAGCAGTCAAATGCTTTAGGCACTATGATATATCTGTTCATTCTTCTGACAGTCCATGGTATTTTCAGTATTCTTTGCCAACACCACAATTCAAAGGCATCAAATCTTTTTTCAGTCTTCCTTATTCATTGTCCAGCTTTCACATGCATATGAGGCAATTGAAAGTACCATGGCTTGAATCATGTGCATCTTAGCCTTCAAAGTGACATCTTTGTTCTTCAACACTTTAAAGAGGTCATTTGCAACGGATTTGCCCAGTGCAATACGACCTCCAATTTCTTGACTGCTGCTTCCATGAGTGTTGATTTTGAATCCAAGTAAAATGAAATATTTGACAACTGCAATCTTTTCTCCATTTATCATGATATTGCTTATTGGTCCAGTTATGAGGATTTTTTACTTTGTTTTTGTTTTCTAAATTAAGTAGGATTTCCCAGTTTTCTATCACCTCCTGTATTACATTTCTTATCATTTCTTCCTTCACTATTTACCAGTTTACCCCATCTATAGTTTATCCCTTTATTTGTATATTTGTTCCTATTCCTTTCTAACCTCTCTGAGATCTTGCTACATCAATTATCATTCCTTCATTCCTCCATCCTGTTTCTATTTCCTACTGCCTCCTTAACATTGGCATATACCAAGGTAAACATATACTTGGTAAATATATTCAAAGAATTTTAATACCCAAATTAATTAATCATCACTCCAGCTACTGTTCTTTCTAATCATTACAAGGAAGTTTTTATTGTTTTGTTTTAAGTAGTCTGGGAGCTCTGGTAGCATAGTGCATAAGGCACTTGACTGCTAACCAGAAAGCTGGTGGTCAAACCCACCAGGCAGTCCTTGAGGAAGATTGGACAATCTACTTCCATAGAGATACCACCTCAGAAACCCAAGGAGGGGTCATTATGAATCAGAGCCGACTTGACTGCAAATAACAACAACAACAACACCTTCAAATATATTAATGAAGGCTATCATTGCTGATGTCATGTGGATCTTGTCTGAAAGCAAAGAACACCAAAAATATGTTTACCTGTGTTTTACTAACTATGAAAAAGTTATGTATGGATCGTAACAAATTATGGATAACATTGCGAAGAATGGAAATTCCAGAACACTTAATTGTGCTCATGAGGAAAATGTACATAGACCAAGAGGCAGTCATCCACAGCAGGGAATACTGTGTGTTTTAAAATCAGGAAAAGTGTGCGTCAGGGCTGTAACCTTTCACCATACTTATTCAATCTGCTGGCTAAGAAAATAATCAGAGAAGATGGACAATACACAGAAGAATATGGCATCAGGATTAGGGGTAAACTCATGAACAACCTGCAATATGCAGATGACACAACTTTGCTTGCTGAAAGTGAAGACTTGAAGCACTTACTGATGAAGATCAAATGTTACAGCCTTCAGTATGGATGACACCTCAACACAAAGAAAACAAAACCCCTCACAACGGGACCAATAAGCAATGTCATGATAAGTAGAGAAAAGAATGAAGTTGTCAAGGATTTCATCTTACATGAATACACAATCAACACCTATGGAAGTAGTAGTCAAAAAAATCAAACAACGTATTGCATTGGGCAAATCTGCTGCAAAAGACCTCACTGAACCATTAAAGAGCAAAGATGTCACTTTGAAGACTAAGGTGCACCTGATTCAAGCCATGGTCTTTTCAAAAGCCTCCTATGCATGTGAAAGCTGGACAATGAATAAGGAAGACAACAGAAGAACTGACACACTTGAATTGTGATGCTGGCAAAGAATATTAAATGTAAATGGACTTCTAGAAAAAATGAGCAAATCTATCTTGGAGGAAGTACAGACAGGATGCTCCTTATAAGAGTGAATAGCCAGACTTTGTCTCTCTTATATGGGCATGTTGTCAGAAGGCACCAGTCCCTGGAGAAGATATCATGCATGGTAAAGTAGAGGGTCAGCGAAAAAGCAGAAGACCCTCAAGAAGATGAACTGACACATTGGCTGTGATAATGGGCTCATCAAGCATGGCAATGATCGTGAGGATGGCATAAGACCAGGTAGTGTTTTGTTGTATTGTACATAGAGTCACTATGAATTGAAACAAACACAATGGCACCTAGCAACAACCTTCAAAAATATCCAGTGCAATCTGGAATCTCTTTATCGTTCCGTAATCTAACTACTTTGGAAAATATCATTAATCTCTCTCTTATCCCCCAAATCATGTTTATTCAACTTCCTAACATGTCTTTCAAATCCATTAAGTTATTTCCATTCTCTGTACTCTGATTCAGACCCTTATCTTTGGTATAGCCTCCCATAATAATCTTAGGAAGTCTACCTACCTCCAATTCCTTCTTTCTAATCAATCCTTGTTGCTGCTTGAATATACTTTCTAACAATACATATCTGATCCTACCACTTACAACATAAATTTTTTTCAGCATCTAATAATTACATATAAAACTATTTCTAAACATTTTTAAAAAAAAAATCAAAGCCCTCCTTAAGAAGCCAATAAATCCTCATGGTTCTGTCCCAGAAAAATGCATATAAATAAATACTTTATTGCATACAATTCCAGACACGGAAGGACACACAATTACCTAAGCTTATTCATGGACTCACAGATGTTTTAAAAGGTCTACCTGGTTCCTGTGTGTCTTTTCAGCTTTATCTTCTCCTTCAAAATTCATTCTAGTTGCAGAGCACTTGTCCAGCTTTCTCAGAACTCCATTTTGTATGTGCTATTCCTTCTGCTTAGAATACTCGTTCCCAGTCCAATCCAGGAAATTCTTAATTGTTACGTAAGATTCAGTTTCAGAGCTGCTAGCCCTGTACAGAATCTCTGGACACTTTCATGATAACTCTGTTATGACCTTTATTCTAACTATTTGAATGTTTGTCTTCCCCACAAGACTGTTAAGTTTTTTGAGGACACATATTTTTGTCTGAGCCATCCTTAAATTTCCAGTGTTTTTCAGAATGCTTGGCACTCAGTGTGAACCCTATAAATATATCCTTAATTTATATTCTTCTTTCAGAAAACTTATCCTCTCATATATTCTTAACTATAATCTACATTTTTATATGATTCCCAAATCAAACTTTGAAATCAACCAGCAAATATTTAGTGAATACCAGCCATGCATTTTTCTATAGAAAGTATAAGAAAGAGTACCTAAACTGATAGAAATGATGCTGGAGACTGCATGATAGAATTTTTAAAGACAATGGTTCATTCATTGCAAACACTTTTTTTCAACAACACAGTGACTATACACATGGATTTTGCCTAATGGAATATAAAGGAATCAAATCAAATACATCTGTGGAGGAAGATGATTGAGATACTCAATATCATCTGTCACAATGAGGCCAAGGGCCAACTGTGAAACAGACAATGAATTGCTCATATGCAAGTTCAAGTTGAAGATGAAGAAAATTAAAACAAGTTCACAAGAGCAAAAATTAGAATTTGAGCATATCCCACCTAAATTTGGAGATCATTTCAAGAATAGATTTCACACATTAAACACTAATGACTGAAGACCAGATGAGTTGTGGGATGACACCAAGAAACACACATAAACATCAAGAACACAAGTGACATTAAGAAACCAAGAGGTCACTGAAAGGATAGGAAAGAAAGAAAGACCAATATATGTCAGAAGAGAATCTTAAACTTGCCTTTGAATGTAGAGTAGCTAAAGCAAATTAAAGAAATGATGAAGTAAAAGAGATGAACAGTAGATTTCAAAGGGCAGTTTGAGAAGACAAAGTAAAATATTATAAGGAAATGTGCAAAGAACTGGAGTTAGGAAACCAAAAGGTAAGAAGGTACATGGCATTTCTCACACTGAAAGAACTAAAGAAAAAATTCAAGATTTGAGTTGTGATATTGAAGGGTTCTATAGGCAAAATAACAACAACAATAAGTAAAATATTGAATGACACAAGGAGTATGAAGAAGATGGAAGAAATATACAGGGTCACTGTACAAAAATAATTTGTTGACATTCAACCATTTCAGAAAGTAGCTTATGATCAAGAACAGATGGTGCTGAAGTAAGAAATCCAAGCTACACTGAAGTAACTAGTGAAAAACAAGGCTCCACAAAATGACAGAATACCTGTTGAGATGTTTCCAGATATAATACTGGAAGCACTCACTCAACTGTGCCAAGAAATGTGGAAGACAGCTACCTGGCTTATTAACTGGAAGAGATCCATATTTGTGCTTATTCCAAAGAAAGGTGATCCAATGGAATGTGGAAATTATCAAACAATATCAATATCACACGTAAGTAAAATTTTGCTGAAGATAATTCCAAAATGGTGGCAGTAGTACATTCACATGGTACTCCCAGAAATTCAAGCTGGATTCAGATATGATATGGAATGAAGACTGTCATTGCTAATGTCAGATGGATCTTGGCTGAAAGCACCAAATACCGGAAAGATGTTTACTTGTGTTTTATTGACTGTGAAAAGGCATTCAACTGTGTGGATCATAATAAATTATGGATAACTTCTTAAACAATTTCTCTTAGAAAGATCAGCACGGGCTAGTCTCCATGAGGCGGAGGTCAAGAATGTCCCAAATGTCCAAACTACCATACCACTCCATCATTTCAGACATTAATCCCTCCTCCTCCTCCTCCCAGTAATTTCCCCAGTTTTAGGGTTCTGAATTTCACTGTAACGCCTCACAGGACTCACAAACACCCAAGGGTTTGTTTCACATAGTAGTGGTGGAGGCTGGCAGGCTGGCGAGTCCTGGGTCCATGAGTAGGTCTGGTGAATCCTCCCAACTCTCGGGGTTTGATGAACCCCAATCAGTAGATGAGACGGCGGCTATTGTCCCAAATCTAGGGGTGAGATGAGGATGATCCAAGAAACAGAAACCAGAGCAAGAGGAGGAGCAAATCTTCCCAGGAGATCCACCAGCAATGCTCCAGCCCAATCTATCAGTTATAACTGCCAAGGTCTGAATTCCAACTGCCAGTCATTATAGGGTCTCTCAGGAACTTGACTTCCACCAGCAGTGCTCCAGCCCAGTCTATCAGTTATAACTGCCAAGGTCTAAATTCCAACTGCCAGTCATTATAGGGAATGACTACTACCAGCTGCCCAGCTAAGTTGATACCTGAACTTAACTATCACACTACCCCAAACAGACATAGATAATGGGATTTACAAAACACCACAGAATGGAGGGCAATGGCTAGAAGGGCCATATCAAGCAATTCACTGCAATAACATTGTGTGAAGAATGGGAATTCCATAACACTTAATTGTTCTCATATGGAACCTGTACATAAACCAAGAGGCAGTTGTTTGAACAGAATAAGGGGATACTTATACTGATTTGGGATCAGGAAGTGTGTGCATCAGTGTTGTATCTTTTCACCATACTTATTCAATCTGTATGCTGAGGAAATAATCCAAAAAACTGTACTCTATGAAAAAGAACCTGGCATCAAGATTGGAGGAAGACTTATTAACAACCTAAAATGTGCAGAAGACACAACTTTGCTTGCTGAAACCAGAAAGGATTTGAAGCATTTACTGATGAAGATCAAAGACTTCAGTCTAGATTACACTTCAACATAAAGAAAACAAAATCCTCAGAACTGGACCAATAAGCAGCATCATGATAAATGGGGAAAAGTTTGAAGTTGTCAAGGATTTCATTTCACTTGGATGCATAATCAATGCTCTTGGAAGTAGCAGTCAAGAAATCAAACAATGTATTCTATTGGACAAATCAATCATTTGAGAGAAGTCAAAAGACTTCTTTAAAGTGTTAAAATGCAAAGATTTCCCCTTAGAACTTAGATGTGCCTGACCCAAGACATGGTATTTTCAATCATCTCATAAGTATGCAAAAGCTGGACAATGAATAAGGAAGACCAAAGAAGAATAGATGTCTTTGACTTATGGTGTTGGCCATAAAATATTCAATAAACCATGGACTTCCAGGAGAACAAATAAATCTTTCTTGGAAGAATACAGCCAGAATGCTCTTTGGAATTGAGGATGGCAGGAGTTCATCTCACATTCTTTAGACATCTTATCAGGAGGGACCATTCCCTGGAGGAGAACATCATGCTTAATGAAATAGAAGGTCAGAAAAAAAGACGGAGACTTTCAATGAGATAGACTGACAGAGGGACTGTAATAACGAGGTCAAATATGGCAACAATTGTAAGGATGGAGCAAGATTGGGCAGTGTTTTGTTCTGTTGTCCACAGGGTTACTATGAGTCAAAGCCAATTCAATAGCACCTAACAACAATAACAATATGCCTGAGGAATAAGAAAAAAGCAGTTAGACCTGAATTTTGCTAAAACTGCAATACAAACTTGCCCAGCTGATGGGATTGAGGAGATCAGCCCATCACCTTTATCTTTATGACAGAGGAAAAAGGAATCCCTTCTTGGATGGAGAAAGTATCATCCAGAGTTTCTCTAGTTCCTTTATATAAAATGTCTGCCATGCAAAAAAAAAAAAAAAAAATTACTAGATATGTGAAAAGAAACAAAATCGCAATCAGTAATCAAGATTTAAAAAAATTATCTAGAAATCAAAGTTATTAAACAAGAACTTTAAAATAATTTGGATGAAAATGTTAAAGGAATTAGTAGCCTATTTGGCAGAAACCTGTTTGCTAAGGCAAAGGTTGGCAGTTCAAATCCACACAGTGGCTCTCTTAGCTGTTGTTAGAACATGTGCCTTGCAATCATGTTCTTTTTTTGGTGGTCTTTTTCTTGGTCTCCAACAAACCCCCACATGCCCCAACCTAGCTTCCAAAACTATCAACTAATGTTTGTTCCTAGGTAGATAATTAAGAGACAGTTTTGATATGGGTAAAGGGGTTTAAAACAATAACATAAATTTTAAAAAGAAGTAACAGTAGCCAGTAATTGATAGTTTTGGAAGCTAGGTTGGGGCCCATGGGGGTTTGTTGGAGACCAAGAAAAAGACCACCAAAAAAAAGGACGTGATTGCAAGGCATGTGTTCTAACAACAGCTGGAAGAAGGCAAGGCCTCTCTTAAGGTTGAGTGCTTGCTTGGCTCCAGCTTTGTGTTCCTGGGGCGGATCATTGCCCCAGCAAAATGTTTGCTAACCTGTTTCCCTGGGATAATGTTTTGCCCTAAGAATAGCATATCTTAGAAACCATTCTTTAGAATCAGGTACCTTAACAATTATATTATGTTTTAGAATGATGTATCTTAGTGAATATTTGCTATTCCTGTAAGAGATATTAACCTAATTAATTATCCAATACATTTGAACATGGGAAAATACTTTTGGGTACAGGAAAGAGTAAAACTTTAACTTTTAATTAATAACTGATCGTTATAAGGAAATATTTGATTTTATTGTAGAAGAATATCTGATTGAATACTTGATTGTTTTAAGGAAATATCAAGAATAATGATGTAATTGTGTGCTTATCTATAAATAAACCAGGATGGATACATCAGGGGTCACTCTCACAGAATATGCAGGGCGTCTGCCTGCGGCAGGCCCCCTCCTCCTTTTAAAAAACTTTTAATCATTTCCTGTCGCTTTGTTTCAACCTGTGTGTTTTGCCAGACGCGGCAGGGGTTCATTGTACTAGTCTTTGTTTAAAATTAAAAAATAAATAAATAAAGAGATACATTTTAAATATAACTAAACCAACCAAAGAAACAAACAAAAACTGCCATCTAGTCGATTCTGACTCATAGCGACCCCCATTGTGTTTCGGACGCGGTAAATCTTTATAGAAGTAGATTGCCCAGTCTTGCTGCTGTGGAGTGGTTGGTGGTTAGAGTCAGATGCTTTAGGCACTGTGCTACCCAAACTGTGCTACCAGAGCTCCTAAAAGTAATGGTATTTAGCATGCAAACACTAACCAAAAGAAAGCTGATGTAGTTATATTAACAAATGAAAAAGATAAACTTTAAGGCAACAGTATTACTTCAAGTATTACTATAGATAAAGAAGTACATTGCTTTGTACGATTAAAGGGTTGATTCAACAGATTCTAAATGCCTACATTTGTATGTATCTAACAGTATAGCTTCAATATGCATAAAGCAAGAGTTAACAGAGATAGAAAGGAAAATAAATGACCATAGTTGTCAATTTAAACAGAACTTTTACTTACTAATAGAATACGAAAACAAAATATCAGTAAAGATATAAAATATTTGAAAAATATGATTAATTTAACAATACCAGAATACACTTCTGCTTGATTAGACATGAATCATGTTACAAAAGAGAGCCAGGAGGATCATAAAATAAGTAACAAAAATTTCAAAGTACCATAACACAAAAAGTATTTTTTGTGAAAATAACGAAATTAAATAAACATGCAAAACAGAAAGATAACAAAAACTTTCTAAATAGTTACATATTGTTGTTGTTGTTGTTGTTGTTTGCCATCGAGTGGGCCCCGACTCATAGCGACCCCTCCTTGGGTTTCCGAGGCAGTATTCCTACACTTGACTGCTAACCAGAAGGCTGGCGGTTCAAACCCACCAGCCACTCCTTGGAAGGACATTACATATTAGGCAATATAAATCTAAATATGTCATGGGTTTTAGGAAAAAAAGTCACACTTGAATTCTGAGGTGAATAATAATGAAAACACAACATACTAAAATTTGTGGAGTGCAGTTAAAGCACTGTTTTGATTGAAATGTATAGCTTAAAATGCTTATAACAGAAAAGCAGAAAGATTAAAAAGTATATAATCTAAATTTCTATCTCAAGAAAAGCTAGGAAAAAAATAACAAATTAAGACCAAAGAAAGCATAAAGACAAAATAATAACAAGAGAGCAAAATTGTTGTTGTTGTTGTTAGGTGCCGTCAAGTTGGCTCTGACTCATAGCGACCCTGTGTACAACAGAGATACTGCCTGGTCCTGTGCCAGCCTCACAATCCTTGTTATACCTGAACCAATGGTTGCAGCCACTGTGTCAATCCATCTCCTTGAAGTCCTTCCCCTTCTTCGCTGACCCTGCGCTTTACTAAGGAAGATATCTTTCTCCAGGGAATGATCCCTTCTGATAACATGGCCAAAGTAGGTCAGGCAAAGTCTAGCCATTCTCATTTCCAAGGGGCCTTCCAGCTGCACTTCCTGCAGGATACATTTGTTCGTTCTTTTGGCAGTTCATGGTACTTCCAATTTGCAAGAAAGCAAAATAGAAAGCAAATTAAAAGAAAAAAATAATAATAATCAACAAATCTGGATGTTTGCTCCTTGAAAAGATAAAACGCTAGCAAGACTGATTGAGAAGAAATAATATAAATCACCAATAACAGAAATAAAAAAAGAAAACATTGTTGCAGACTCTACAATCTTTAAAAAGATAAAAGAGACTATTACAAACATCTTTCTGTCAATAAATTTTTAAATTTAGATAAAATAGAAAAATTTCTTGAAAAACATCATTTAGCAAAACTAATAGAAACAGATAAAAATCTGAATTTTCCTGTAGCTATTTAAAAAAAAAAAAAACTGAATTAATAACTAAGAACTTTTCAACAAAATATTCTATCTTGGAAAAAAATAAGTACCAAAAAGAATTCCACACCCAGGTCTTCAATGGTAAATTCTTCCAAACATATTAAGGAGAAATAGTATATTAATCTTACACAAACTGCCCTAGACAAGAGAAAAAGAGGAACACTTTCCAATTCATTTTATAAGAACAGCGTTTATGAGACCAGCATTTTATGAGACACCAAAATCTGAAAGATATTACAGAAAAAGAAATTTGTAAGCCAATATTCCTCATGAAAATAGTTGCAAAATTCTCATACAAAATATTTGCAAATTGAACCTAGTAATATAAGAAAAGAAAAAACATGTCATGCCCAAGTAGATATTTCAAGAACAAAAGATAGTTTAACATTGGAAAATACATCAATGTAATTTTACTACACTAACAGAATAAAAGACAAAAATCATATGTACCAATCTAAATACAGAATAAATACATAATCAATTCAATACCCATTCACGATAAATAATAATAAGCAAAGTAGGAATGAAAGGGTTTTGATGGTATAAATTGACCAAGAAGATTCTAAAATTTATACGAAAATGCAAAAATCCTAGAATATCCAAGGAGATACTGAAGAACAAGAAAAATGGAGAACTTATTCTGCTGAGCATCAAGACTTAATAAACTGCAGTAATTAAGACTTTGGCATTGTCTTAGATCAATGGAAGGGAAGAGTCCCAAAATGGGCACATGTACATTTAGTCACTTGATTTATTACAAAACACACCAATATAAGTATAAAAAGGCAAGGTATATATATATATATATATATAGAGAGAGAGAGAGAGAGAGAGAGAGAGAGAGTGTTAGGGAAAAAAATTAAAGAAGATACCCACCTGACCAATAAATATTAAAAATGCTCAATATCATTGGTCAATGGGAAATGTACATTGAATCTGCAAAGGATATCAGTACACACATACCAGAATGGTAAAATTAAACAGATAATACTGCTCGGAAGGAAGGTTGGGCAATCCTACTTCTGTAGTGACACTGCCTCGGAAACCCAAGGAGGGGTCGCTATGAGTCAGGGCTGACTCGACGGCACATAACAACAACCATATGGCAAAAATGTAGAGCAATTAGAATGCTCATACATTGTTGGCATAAATATAACCTGATAAAACTGCTTTAGGAAACGTTTGACAGCATCTTCAAAAGCTGTAATAATTCCACTCTTATACATCCATCCAACAGCAATAAATGCTTCCATCCACCAAGAGTTGTATAAGAATCTTGATAGTAGTGATATTCATAATAGAAAAAAAAAAAAACTGGAAAAAATCCAAATGTCCTTCAACAGTAGAATGGATAAACTGTGGTATATTCACATTGAAATACTACTGAGTAATAAAAAACAGAACTAATTACCTATCTATGCAACAACTAGGTGATCATCTATATGATCCAGGTGATATTAAACTAGTGTATCCCCAGTAAAACTCATTGAGCTCTAGACTTAAAATTTCTGTACTTCAGTAAATTTAATACCTTTATTTTATTTTTATTATAATTTGGGTGAAAGTTTACAGAGCAAATTCATTTTCCATACAGCACATACACATTTTGTCTCATGACGTTGACTGCAATTCCCCACAATGTAGCAGTTCTCTCCCCTCCTCCTCCCCGTAGTTACCTCTTCCCTGTGTCCTTCCATCCCATGCACTCTTGCTGCCCAAGTTGCCTCCCTGTGCAGACACTGCCCTTCTATTTTCCCATGATTGATTGCTCCAAGGAGTGTATCTACCTGATGTAAACATTCACCCCAAATGCCTGTTTATTGTTTGGCTGGAAGCCATAGGAGTGAGTTCAATTTCAGGCTTAAAAGGTACCTATGGGCCATACTTTCACAGGTCTCACCAGGCTCTATCAGACCAGTGAACCCGGTTGTTTTTTTTTTAATGATTTTGAGTTTTGTTCCACATTGTTCTCCCAGTCTATCCAGGATCCCCTACATCGATGCCCTCCAAGTGGTTGACATTGGTAGCTGGGCACCATCTAGTTCTTCTAGTCTCATGGTCATATAGGTTGAGGATTGCATGGTCTACCTGTACATTGGACTAATTGTTTCATGCCTCTTTGTTTTTCTTCATTCTTCTTTACTCTGAATGAGGAGAGACCCATCATTGTATCTAAATGGCCACTTGCGAGCTTTTAAGATCCCAGTTGCTACTCACTAAAGTAGGATGTAGAACAATGTTGCTGTGTAGTATGTGATGCCAATTGAACCTGCGACCATGGTGCCGAGCCCACAGGTCTGAATACTCTCTACCTGTGGGTACCTGGCTGTGGCCAAGAAGCCACCACAATCTTTCCCCTTGTCAGCTCTACTATACACTTGGACATTCTTACATTTCATACAAATATGGATGTAGAAATACTGTCTGCTAACCCATGGTAATGGGCACACTACCTCCTGCCTAGACATACCTGATTGTTCAGCCTTTTGACCCATCCATCCACCTGTAGATCAATGCTTGCTATCACTGACAACACAATACTGTACATGCAAAAGGTCATCTTTGTCATCTGTAACTCCCATGTACATCTCTATATCTTCCTCTTCCTCAATGCCAACATGTTGATCACTCACATTTGGTACATTGCCCTTCCCTTCACCTAAATTAACACTTTTTTCTACCTATCTAGCAGTGTTCCCTCCACACCCCTCCAATCCCTGATAACCAGCAAAGTTTCCTTCCATATATAAACCTTTCCTTGACTTTTTACAATAATGAACTAATACAATATTTGTCTTTCTGTGATTGACTTATTTCACTCAGCATAATGTCCTCCAAGTTCATCCATGTTATGCAGTGTTTTGCAGATTCTACATTATTCTCTAGTGTTGCATAGTATTCAATTGTGTGTATGTATCAGTTTGGTCATCCATTCTTCTGTTGATGGGCACCTAGGTTGTTTCCATCTTCTTGCTATTGTAAATAGTGCTGTGATGAACATGGGTGTGTATATATATCTGTTCTTGTCCTGGCTCTTACTTCTTTAGGATATATATTTAGTAATGGGCTTGCCAGATCAAATGGTATTTCTAATTCCAACATTTTAAGGAATTGCCATACTGCTTTCCACAGTGGTTGTATCATCTTACAGTTCCACCAGCACTGTATGAGAGTTCCAATCTCTTCACATCCTTGCCAGCATTTCTTATTTTCTGTCTTGTTAAACTTTGCTAGTAGTGCTGGGGCAAGATGCTATCTCATTGTTGTTTTGATTTGCATCTCTCTAATGGCTAATGATTGTGAACATTTCTTCATGTGTGTATGTTGGCTGCTTGAATATCCTCCTTGGTGAAGTGTCTATTCATGTCTTCTGCCCATTTTTTTTATTGGATTATTTGTCTTTTTGTTGTTGAGGTGCTGGAGTTTTGTATAAATTTTAATAAGTCCTTTGTCAGATATGTCATTGCTGAGTATTTTTTCCCAATGTGTAGGTTCTCTTTTTACTCTTTTGGAGAAGCCTTTGAAGCACATAAACATTTACTTTTTGAAAGGACCCATTCATCTAGTTTATCTTCTGCTGTTTGTGCAATTTGGGTTATGCTTGACAGTCTATTTATGCCATAAATTAAGGCCCACATGTTTACTTCTATTTTTCCCTTCAGAAACTTTGTAGTTTTAGATTTCACATTTAAGCCTGGATCCACCTGGAGTTCATTTTTGCATATGGTACAGGTACAAGTCTGTTTCATTTTTGTGCAATTGTATATCCAGTTTTACCAGCACCATTTGTTAAAGAGACAATCTCTTCCTCATTTAATGGATTTCAGCGCTTTGTCAAAGATCAGCTGACCATGGGTCGATGGATATATTTCTGGGTTCTCGATTTTGTTCCACTGGTCTATGTGTCTATCATTGTACCATGCTGTTTTGACTACTGTGGCTGTATAGTATGTTTTGAGATCCAGAAGTGTGAAACTTCCTACTTTGTTCTTCTTCTTCAATAGTGCTTTGCTTACTCAATATCTCTTTTCTTTCCATATAAAATTAGTGACTGGTTATTCCATATCCTTAAAGAATGTTGATGGCATTGGATTGGGATTCCATTGAATGTATAGATTGCTTTGAGTAGTATTGACATTTTCACAATGTTCAATCTTCCTATTCATGAGCATGGTATCATTTATCATTCATGAGCATGGTCTTCATTTATGTAGATCTCTTATGGTTTCTTCCTTTTTTTTTTTTTTATTGTAATTTGGGTGAAGATTTACAGAGCAAATTCATTTTCCATATAGCAGTTCACATACACTGTCTCACGTCATTGATGACAGTTTACCACAATGCAACAGTTCCCCTCCCACTTCCTCCCCATAGTTACCTCTTCCCAGTGTCCATCCCTCCATACATTCCTGCCCCCTGAGCTGTCTCACTGTGCATA
>NW_006921949.1:470648-492875 GCF_000298275.1 Orycteropus afer afer
TTGTATATCCTTCCCTTCAAGGCTCAGTGGTCCAGGATTATCTTCTGTGTCTGTGTCAATTGGTTTCCCTTTTCTTTGTTGAAGAGGGTCTGTGCCTAGTCCGCCATCTTGCCGGATCTCCTCTTATGGTTTCTTGAAGTAGTGTTTTGTAGTTTTATTTCTACAGGTCTTTTGTGTCTCTGGTAGGATTTATTCCCAAGTATTTTATCTTTTGGGCAGCCATTTGGTTTGGTATTGTAAATGGTATTGATTTCCTTATTTCTTTTTTGTCAATCTCTCTGCTGGTGTAGAGGAATCCAACTGATTTTTGTATGTTGATCTGATGTTCTGCCACTTTGTTAAATCTCTCAATTAGTTTCAGTGGTTTTGTTGCTAAGTCTCATGAGTTTTCTATGTATAGTATCATATCATCAGCAAATAGGGATAGTTTGATTTATTCCTTACCAATTCGGATGTCTTTGATTTCCCTTTCTTGCCTTGTTGCCCTGGCTAGTTCTTCCAATTACAATTTTGAATACAGGTGGTGATAGAGGGCATCCTTGTGTGGTTCCTGTTCAGAAGGGGAGTGGTTTCAATCTCTCTCCATTGAGAAAAACGTTGGCTGTTGGTTTTGTATATATGCCCTTTATTATGTTGAAAAATTTCCCTTCTATTGCTGTGTTCCTGAGAGGTTTTTTTTTTAAAAAAAACAAGGAATGGGTATTAGATCTTATCAAATGCCTTTTCTGCATCAATTGACATGATCATGTGGTTCTTTTCCTTTGTTTTATTTATGTGGTTGATGATGCTGATTGTTTTTCTATTGTTGAACCATCCTTGCGTACCTGGTATGAACCCCACTTATATATATAATATATATTATTTTTATTATTATTTTATATGTTATTGGAGTCTATTGGCTAAGATTTTGTTGAAGATTTTTGCATCTGTATTCATGAGGGATATTGGTCTGGAGTTTTTCATTTTAGTGATGTCTTTGCCTGGTTTTGTTTTCAAGGTTATCCTTGCTTCATAAAATGAATTTGGGAGGATTCCATCCTTTTTTATGTTCTGAAATAGTTTGAGTAGGACTGGTGTCAGTTCTTTCTGAACATTTGGTAGAATTCTCCAGTGAATCTATCTGGGCCAGGACTTTTTTGTTGGTAATTTTTTATGACCTGTTCAATTTCTTCTTTTGTTATAGGTCTGTTCAAATTTTCCACCTCAGTCTTTGTTAGTTAGGTAAGTAGTATGTTACTAGAAATCTATCCATTTCTTCTAGATTTTCAAATTTGTTGGAGTACAGTTCTTCACAGTATTGTGATATTACCCTTTTTGTTTCAGTTGGTTCTATTGTGATGTCGCCCAATTCATTTCTTATTAATGTTATTGGTATTCTCTCTTTCTTTTCCTTTGTTAAATTTGCCAGTGGTTTGTCAATTTTATTCATTTAAAAAAAAAAAAAAAAACACCTTCTAGGCTTATTGATTTTTTCTATTGTCTTTCTATTTCCTGTTTCATTTATATCTGTTCACATCTTATTTCTTTTTTTTCCTGGTGACTGTAGGCTATTTTGGCTGCTTTTATTCTAATTGTTGGAGTTGTTGGTTTAAGATACTGATTTTGGCTCTTCCTTCTTTTTTGATGTGTGTAATTTATTGCTATAAATTGGCCTCTGATAATTGTTTTGCTGTGTCCCAAAGATTTTAGTATGTTGTGTTTTCATTCTTGTTTGATTCAAGGAAATTCTAATTTCATTTTTTATTTCTTTAATTACCCAGTCATTTTCAAGGTGGGTGTTATTAAGTTTCCATGCGTTTGCTCTTTTTCCATTGATGTTCCAACTGCTGATTTCTAATTTTATGGCACTGTGATCTGACAAGATGCTTAGCACTATTTCAATCCTTATAAATTTATTAAGGCTTGCTTTGTGGCCTAACATATAGTCTATCCTGGAGAATGTTCCATGTGCACTGGAAAAGAATGTATACTGTGCTGTTATTGGGTGAAGTGCTCTGTAGATGTCTATAAGATCACGTTGCTGGGTTGTATTTTTAGTTTTTCTGCATCTTTGTTGAGTTTCTTTCTAGTTGTTCTGTCTTTGATCGAAAGTGGTGTACTAAAGTCTCCTACTATGACTGTGGAGTAATTTATTTATCTTTTCATTTCTATTAAAGTCTGATTTATGTGTTTTGGGGCACTTTCATTGGTTGCATAGATATTTATTATGGTTATGTCCTCTTGTTCAATCAATTTTTTAATCATCATATAATGTCCTTCCTTGACTCATATGGTGTTTTTTGTCTTAAAGTCAATTTGATCAGAAATTAATATCGCCACTCCTGCTGTGTTTTGATTACTATTTGTTTGAGATATCTTTTTTCAAGTCTGATTTTTAGTCTATTTTTGTGTTTGTCTCTAAGGTGTGTCTCTTGTAGACAGCATATTGATGGGTTGTGTTTTCTTATCCAGTCTGCAACTCTCCATCTCCTGAGTGGTGCATTTACTCCATTGACATTCAATTATTGAATGTAATTGTAATTATCAACAAATATGAATTTGTTGCTGTCATTTTGTTATGTGCTTTTCTATGGTGTTGTGGATTTCTTTGTTCCATATAATTTTCTGTGCTAAGCTCATTTTTTGTGTGTGAATTGTGTAATCATTACCTTCATTGGTAATGTTTTAGTATTCGTTATTATTCTTTTTGATTTCTATCTGTAGATTTTGTATCATTTCTGACTTTTTATTTATTTTGTCATTTTGTTCTTATGTTGTCTTCTGAAATTATGCTAGGGTTTTTCCTGTGTTTTTCTTAATTTTTTTTCATTGTTTTCCTTAATCTGTCTCTCAATCTATTGAAGGTATCTAAATATAATTATTTTGAATTTCTTATCAGTGAGTTCCAATGCTGCTGCTTCTTCAGGGATGTGTTCTGGATCTGTATCCTGGTCTCTTGTTTCTACTGCTCTATCTTGCTTGTTTGTGTGAACTATGATGGTCTGTTATCACCAAGATTGTGATTTGACAGAGGGATTCAGGTAAGGGGAGGGACCCAGGCAGGCCCCAACCCCCAAGAAGCAGGAAAAGCAGATGGGAAAGGAAAGGAAAGGCACAGCATCAAGGAAAGAGTGAGCAAGTGGCAGAAGGATCCAGGTAAGGGGAGGAACCTAGGCCCAAACCCCTAAGAAGCAGGAAAAGTGGAGGGGAAAGGGAAGGAAAGCCAGGGAGTCCAGGACAGAATGATCAAATGGCAGAGGCATCCAGTAAGGGGAGGAACCCAGGTCCAAACCCCAAGCAGCAGGAAAAGTGAAGAAGAAAGGAAATGAAAGCCAGGGCATCCAGGATACAGTGAGCAAGCAGCAGAGATCCTGGTAAAGGGTGGGTGGAGAGGTTTTGAACAGCTAAGGGAGACAAACTTGTCTATAGGTTTGTTGTGCTCTGGTAATTTGTTGCTGTGAAGCTTGAGGCCATACCAGCAGTGTTTCAAGTTCAGCGGGCTTGCACATGGTGCACAGACTAGGAAGAAGGAGGTGACCATCCACTTCTCAAATAATTGGCCAGGGAAAACTTTATGATATTGCTAAAATGGGCTGAATCTTGAAAAGCTGAGCTTAAATAAGCAAAAAAGAGAAAATAATATGAACAAAACTATAGAGTAAGAGAATATAAGATGTGTGAGAGTAATGAATGTTCTTGCTAAACTGTTAGAGATCAGAAACTGGAGATAAGAACCAGCAATTTGTATTTTAAGAAGCCTTCCAGGTGATTCTGATGTGTCAAATAACTGAGAAGGATTTCATGAACTAAAACCAAAACCAAACTCACTACCATTGAGCCAATTCCAACTCATAGTAATGCTTCATTGGGTTTCCAGTAAATCTTTATGGAAATAGATTGTCCTATCTTCCTTCCACAGAACAGCTAATGGGTTTGAACTGATGAATGACCTGGTTAGCAGCCATATGCCTTATCCACTGGGCCAAAAGAACTCCTTTAAATATAAAAAGAAAAATCTGGAAAAGTAGGGCCTAACTACAGGTATACTCTTTGGAGCCATGTAAACTATTTGGATTAAGTCAGTAAATTAAATGAGATCACAAAAGAAGAGGAAAAGATTTTCTGGAGATGAGTTTGATTTTAGATGTAGAATGTTCAAGGAGACATCACAGTGGGCTTAATAACAGGCAAATTAAAATACAGAACCAAAAAAAGAGACTAGAGCTACATTACAGACATAGGAATAAAATACATGAAGTAATTAATTCCAAGAGAATTTATAAATCACTAGACACTGCTAGTTGCCATGGATACAAAGATGCATAGAAATAGACACTGCCATGGCTGTCAAGAATTTAGATTAGAGGTTCTTAAACTTTTCAGTCTCAAGAAAGCCCTTAAACAATTATTTAGGACTCCTAAAAGCTTTTGAAATATAGATTATATCTATCAATATTTATCATACTAGAAATTAAAACTGAGAAAGAAAAAATAGTGGAAAGAGTAGGTTTTGAAAATCCCTTTAATGTCTAGAATAACAGGTGGAATCTTCTATCTGCTGCAACATTTCTATTGGAATAGGTCATTCTGGATGAAGCACATGAAGAAAATTGGGTCTCAAAGAGCTATACAACTAGAAAAGTAATTCATCAACTATTCACATAATTGGAGACATTTTTCTTTGTTTCTACACCAAACTCAACAAGACCCACTTTCTAAACAGTTAACAATGTGAAATCTGAAACTATATCAATGATCTTTTCAAACTATATAGACTTATGAGAAGTAAGAATGAAGAGGCAAATAACATCTATTAAGATAGTTATTAGGAGCTCTAGTGGCATAGTGCCTAATGCATTTGACTGCTAACCAGAAGCCTCGTGGTTCAAACCCACCAACTGCTCCTCAGAAAGACGATTGGGCAATCTACTTCCATAGTCAAACCACTTTGGAAACCCAAGGAGGGGTCGCTATGACTCGGATCCGACTCAACGGCAGTAAGCAAATAGATGTTGTTGTTGCTGTTGTTATGTGCTGTCAAGTCGGACCTGACTCATAGTGACCACTCCTTGGGTTTCCGAGGCAGTATCACTAAGGAAGTAGATTGCTCCATCTTCCTTCCGAGAAGTGGCTGGTGGGTTTGAATCACCAGCCTCCTGGTTAGCAGTCAAGTGCCATAGACACTATGCTACCAGAGCTCCCAAGTGAATAGAAGAGTTATGAAAATAGTGTTGTCTTTGTGGGTCCCTTAAAAGTATCCTGTAGAGCTACCCTCAAGGGTCTCAAGATACTATGAGAAAACTGCTCATTTATATTTATGAGCAAGGTGATACCACAAATTTTAACAGTAAATAATCATATGCTCTACATTGTTGTTGTTGTTGTTAGGGGCTGTTGAGTTGTCTTCAACTCATAGCTACCCTATGTACAACAGAACAAAACACTGCCTGCTCCTGTGCCAGGCTCACAATCCTTGCTATATCTGAACCCATCATTGCAGCCACTTTGTCAATCCATCTCATTTAGAGTCTTCCCCTTTTTCGTTGACTCTCCACAATCCCTTCTGACAACATGACCAAAGTAGGTGAGACGAAGTCTGGCCATTCTTTCTTCCAAGGTCAATTCCTGCTGCACTTTCTCAAGGACAGATTTGTTAGTTCTTCTGGCAGTCCATAGTATATTCACTATTCTTTGCCATCATCACAACTCAAAAACATTAACTCTTCTTCAGTCTTCCTTTTCATTGTCAAGCTTTCACTTGCATATGAAATGATTGAAAATACCATGGCTTGGGTTAGGCGCACCTTAGTCTTCAAAGAGATATCTTCAGTCTTTAGCACTTTAAAGAGGTCTTTTGCAGCAGATTTATCAAGTGCAATATGTCGCCTGATTTCTTAACTGCTGCTACCACTGGTGTTGATTGTGCAACCACATAATACAAAATCTTTGACAACTTTCATCTTTTCTCCATTTATTGTGATGCTGTGTATTGGTTCCATTGTGAGAATTTTCATTTCCTTTATGATCAGATGTAATCATACTGCAGACTGTATTCTTTAATCTTCACCAGTAAGTGCTTCAAGTCATCTTCACTTTCAGCAAGCAAAGTTGAGTCATCTACATATTGTAGGCTGTTAATGAATCTTCCTCCAATCTTGATACCATGCTCTTCTTCATTTTGACCAGGTTCTCAGATTACTTGCTAAGCATACAGATTGAATAAGTATGGTGAAAGGATAAAACTCTGATGCACTCTTCCTAATTTTAAACTGCACAGTATACTCTTCTTTTCGAATAACAGCTTCCTGGGCTATGTACAGATTCCTCATGAGTACAAGTAAGTGTTCTGGAATTCCCATACTTCTCAATGTTATCCATAATTTGTAATGATCCTCACAATCAAATGCTTTTCCATAGTCAATAAAACACAAGTAAATACCCAAGCCATGGTATTTTCAATTGCCTCTTATGCATGTGAGAGCTGCACAATGAATAAGGAAGACAGAAGAAGAGTTGATGCTTTTGAACTATGGTGTTGGAGAAGAATGCTAAGAGTACCATGCTCTGCTAAAAGGACTAACAAATCTGTCCTGGAAGAAGTGCAGCCTGAATGCTCCTTGGAAGTGAGAATGGCCAGACTTTGTCTCACCTACTTTGGTCATGTTGTCAGAAGGAACTATTCCCTGGAGAAGAATATCATGCTTGGTAAAGTGGAGGCTCAATGAAGAAGATCAAAGGCCTCAATGAGATGGATTGATGCAGTGGCTGCAATGATGGGCTCAGTTATAGCAAGGATCATGAGGCTGGCACGGTACAAGGCAGTTTCACTCTGCTGTGCATAGGGTCACTATGGGTTGGAGATGACTTGACGGCACCTAACAACAACAACAACAAATATCTTTCTGGTATTTTTTTTTTTTCAGCCAAGATCCATCTAACAACAGCAATGATATTCCTTATTCCACATCCTCTTCTGAATCCAGCTTGTATTTCTGGAAGTTCCCTGTCAATATACTACTGCAACTGTTTTTTAATTATCTTCAGCAAGATTTTGTTTGATAATTTCCACATTCTGTAGGATCACCTTTCTTTGAAAGTGGAACAAATATGGATATCTTCCAGTCTGTTGGACAGGTAATTGTCTTCCAAATTTCTTGGCATAGATGAGTGAGTGCCTCCAGCACGACATCCATTTCTTGAAACCTCTCAATGGTATCCCTTCAATTCCTGGAGCCTTGTTCTTTGTCAATTCCTTCAATGCAGCTTCAACTTTTTCCATCAATACCACTGGTTCTTCACCATATGCCACTTCCTGAAATGGATGAAAATCAACTAATTCTTTTTGGTAGTGATTCTGTGTATTCTGTCCATCTTCTTTTGATGTTTTCCATATCATTCAATATTTTCCCCATGTTGTTGTTGTTGTCCATCGAGTTGGACCCAACTCATAACAACCCCTCCTTGAGTTTCCAGGGCGGTATCACTACGGAAATAGATTGCCCAACCTTCCTTCCGAGGAGTGGCTGGTGGGTTTGAACCGCCAGCCTTCTGGTTAGCAGTCAAGTGCCTTAGGCACTACACTACCAGAGCTCCTTATTTTCCCCATAGAATCCTTTAATATTGCAACTCAAGGCTTGAATTTTTTCTTCATTTCTTTCAGCTTCAGAAATGCTGAGTGTGTTCTTCCCTTTTGGTTTTCTGACTCCAGATAAAGACACATTTCATTATGACAATTCACTTTGTCTTCTCAAGCCACTCTTTGAAATCTGTTCACCTCTTTTATCTTGTCATTTCTTCCATTTGCTTTAGCTACTCTCCATTCAAGGACAAGTTTCAGAGTCTCTTCTGACATCAGTTTTGGTCTTTTCTTCCTGTCCTGTCCTTTTAATGACCTTTTGCTTTCTTCATGGTTGATGTTCTTGATGTCATCGAACAATTCCTCTGGTTTTCGGTCATCGGTGATCAACGCATCAAATCTATTCTTTAGGTGGTCTCTAAATTCAAAAGGGATATAAATAAGGTCATAGTTTGGCTCTTATGGACTTGTTTTAATTGTCTTCAGCTTCAGCTTAAACTTGCATATGAGCAATTGATGGTCTGTTCCACAGTCAGCTCCTGGCCTTGTTTGGCTGAAGGTATTGAGCTTCTCCATCACCTCTTTCCACAGATGTAGTTGATCTGATTCCTGTGTATTCTATCTGGTGAAGTGCACATGTATAACCACTGTTTATGTTGTTGAAAAAAGGTATTTGCAATAAATAAGTCAATAGTTTTGCAAAAGTCTATCCATATCTCCAGGATCCATATCTATTACCAAGGCCATATTTTCTGGTTACTGGTGATTCTTCTTTGTTTCCAACTTCTGCATTCCAATCACTAGTAATAATCAACACATCTTGATTCCATGTTCGGTTAATTTCAGACTGCAGAAGTTGGTAAAAATCTTCAATTTCCTCATCTTTGGCTTTGGTGGTTGGTGCATAAATTTGAATAATAGTAGTATTAACTGGTCTTCCTTGTAGATGTATGGATAATATCCTATCAGAGACAGCATTGTACAGCAGGACAGATCTTGAAACATTCTTCGTGATGATGAATGCCAGGCCATTCCTCTTTAATTTGTCATTCCCAGCATAGTAGATCATACAGTTATCTTATTCAAAATGGCCACAACCAGTCTATTTCAACTCACTAATACCTAGGATATCAATCTTTATGCATTCCATTTCATTTTTGACAACTTCTAATTTTCCTAGATTCATACTTTGTACATTCCATGTTCTGATTTTAATGGATATTTACAGCTGTTTCTTCCCATTTTGAGTCATGCCACATCAGCAAATGGAGGCTCCGAATACTTTACTCCAACCACATCAAGATTGACTCTTCTCTGAGGAGTCAGTTCTACCCCAGTTGTATTTTGGGTACCTTCCAACCTGATGGGCTCATCTTCTAGCACTATATTGGACGATATTTTTCAGGTCTATTTTTAAGGTTTTCTAATACTATATCAGTGTTCCACTGTTACTCATAAAGTTTTCACTAGCCAATTCTTTGAGAAGTGGATGGCCCCTTCCTTCTTCCAAGTCTGTCTTAGTCTGGAAGCTCCACTGAAACCTATCCATCATGGATGACCCTGTAGGTATTTGAAATACTGGTGGCAAAGCCTCCAGACTTACAGCAACACGCAAGCCACCACAGTACAACAAATTGATAGACGAGTGGTAGATATACTCTATGTTGTTGTTGTTATGTGCCATTGAGTCAGACCCAACTCATAGGGACCCCTCCTTGGGTTTCTGAGGCAGTATCACTATGGAAGTAGATTGGCCAACCTTCCTTCCAAGGAGTGGCTGTTGGGTTTGAACCGCCAGCCTTCTGGTTAGCAGTCAAGTGCCTTAGGCCCTATGCTATATGGAACACTATTTGGCAAACTCCCTCTTATTTATCCTTCAACCCTGAGGTCAAACATTCCTCAGAAAAACCTTCCCAGTCAGACCTCCTCCAACTAACTAAGAAGTATCCTATTAGGCATTCTCATTGCACTTATCACATGATAAATTTATATTTATAAGATTTTTTTTAATTGTCCACCTCATGACAGTCTTTATATTCCATAAGGGTGAGGATTGTGTCCAGTTTTGTTCACAGCTATTTCCCCAGCGCCTCACTCGCATCCTAAAATGTCAGATCATGCTGGTTCTCAGCTTAGAGGATGGTTTCCTGGCACATTCCACTTAAAAGCCAAAGTTGTCAATATGGCATATACAACTTTGCATAATCCATTCCCTCGTACATCCCTGATCTCATCTTTTACCAATTTCTCCATTGCTTACTTTGCTCCAAACATGGTAGCCTCCTGATGTTCGTGGAAACAGGGCTTTGAACTGATTGAAATTGGTTTAGTCATGGCCAACAAAGCAAAATCAGAACAATAACCAGAATTAGGAAAAAATATGGGTCAAAGCCTTGGAATGAGAGACTCAAAAGAGGTATAGTGAGCCATTTCATGAGCTCGTTGTAGGAGGTTAGATTATTGCCACACTGTGAAAAGTGACATAGATTTTAAAAAGCACAGTTAGCTGTTGTCTTTCAACAGGACACTGTTGTTTACAACTCTGCTGATCAAGAGATTTAGTTGCTATGCTACAAACACACTGCTTTTCTAAGAGGGAAATTAAATTTCTAGCAGGATTATGACCTGTAATTTTTCCCATTCCAGTTATTCTATGTTTTTTTTCTTTTTTATTGTCTGCTTCTCCTAATAAAATGCAAGCTTCGTGAGGGCAGGAATTTTGTCTGCTCCTTGCTATATTCCCACTGCCTGGAACAGTGACTGGCACATGGTAAGTATTCAGTAAATATGTGTTGAATTACTTAATTTATCACCAAACCAAACCAAAACCATCACTATTGAGTTGATTTGGACCCACAGAGATCCTAAAGGGCAGAATAGAACTGCCTCAGAGGGTTTCCAAGGCTGTAAGTCTTTATGGAAGCAGATTGCCACATTTTTCTCCCACAGAGCAGCTGGTGTGTTGGAACTACTGACTTTTCAGTTAGAGCTGAGCACTTTAACCACTGTGACATTAGGACTCATGAGCAAAATGCCTGGTAAGTGGTATGCTCTCAATGAATATTTGTTAACTCAAAAAATATTGGCTGAATCTCTGCTTCAGTACACAGAGAAGTGAGCATCTAGGCTGAGGGTTAAATTTTAGGACACAGCAACATTTAAAGACTCCTCGGTGGTGCAGTGGTTAAGCACTTCGTTGCTAGCCAAAAGATCAGCAATTTGAACCCCTCTGCAGAAGAAAGATGTACAGATCTGCTTCCAAGAAGACTGCAGCCTTGGAAACCCTACGGGAAATTTCTACTCCTACAGAGCCACTGTAAATCAGAATTGACTTGAAGGCAATGGATTAGCATCTTCTTACCCACTACACCACCAGAGCACATTACTGCACCACCAGGGCTCCTGAATGCTAATCCTGAAATATCCTTCCCTATCTCCACCTATTAACATCCTATCAATTCTTTAAATCCCAGCCAGATGCCTTCCCTGATCACTCCAGGCTTGACAATGGAGGAAGAAAAGATATGTCAAAGAGTTTTAGGTGCCTGACTACAGGTAGTCCCCAATTTATGATATGGGTCCCCTTCCAATCACTGTCATAAGTCAGTTCTGTTATGTCAAATACCTCTTTATTTTTTTTTAGATTTTCATTTTATTATGTTTTATTATCAGTATCTTTATAAAGCCCATCTTTATTTGTCTTTGGGGCTTAGCATGAGAATGATAACATCAGCAAATTACATGCTGCAACACCGTATGTAGTACATGTTGCTGTTGTTGTTATGTGCTGTCAAGTCAGACCTGACTCATAGCAACCCCTCCTTGGGTTTCTGAGGCAGTATCACTATGGCAGTAGATTGCCCCATCTTCCTTCCGAGGAGTGGCTGGTGGGTTTGAACCGCTAGCCTTCTGGTTAGCAGTCAAGTGCCTTAGCCACTATGCGAACCAAAAAAGAAAAAAGAACACAAAGAGTTGTAAGTGTGGTTCCTCCTAACTAAAATATTGTTGCAAGTGGGGAACTACCTATCCAAAGGTTACATATGTCGGACTGAGAGCTGACACTTTTACAACACAGAAAAAGAAAACAAACATGGTACTTTTTAAGTGCTTTCTACAGATAGAAAGACACTCTGATAGGTGGTTTGCATAAATTACTTCACTTACTTCTAATGAGGAAAACACATTTTCCTTTTTACTAATGATGAAACACATTTAAGAATGGTAAGTCCTTGTCCAAAACCACACAATCGTTATTGGAAAAGTTGTATTTGAACCTAAATTTACATTAAACCTGGCTGGGTATTTCCCATGTTGTTAGGTATCATCAAGTCATCTCCAACTCATAGCAAACCTATGTACAACAGAACAACACACTGCCTGGTCCTGTGACAGCTCCACAATTTTTACTACACCTGAGCTCATCATTTTAGCCACTGTGTCAATCCATGTTGTTGAGGGCCTTCCCCTTTTTCACTGACCCTCTACTTTACCAAGCATGATACCCTTTTCCAGAGAATGGTCCCTCCTTACAACATGACCAAAGTACGTGAGACAAAGCCTGGCCATTCTCACTCCAAGGAGCATTCAGGCTGCACTTCTTTCAGGACAGACTGGTTAGTTCTTCTGGAAGTCCATGGTACTTTTAACATTCTTTGCCAACACTACAACTCAAAAGCATCAACTCTTCTTCAGTCTTCCTTCTTCATCGCCCAGTTCTCACATGCATATGAGGCTATTGAAAATACCATGGCTTGTGTTAGGCACACCTTAGTCTTAAAGGAGATATCTTTGCTCTTCAGTACTTGAAAGAGGTCTTTTGCAGCAGATTACCCCAATGCTATACATCTTTTGATGTCTTGACTCCTGCTTCTATTGGTGTTGATTGTAGGACCAAGTAATATGAAGTCCTTGACAACTTCAATCTTTTCTCCGTTTATCATGATGCTGCTAATTGGTCCGGTTGTGAGAATTTTTGTTTTCTTTATATTGAGGTGCAATCCATACTGCAGGCTGTAGTCTTCAATCTTCATCAGTAAGTGCTTCAAGTCATCCTCACTTTCAGCAAGCAAAATTGTGTCCTCAGTGAATCTCAGGTTGTTAATGAGTCTTCCTTCAATCCTGACACCACGTTCCTCTTAATATAGTCCACCTTCTCAGATTATTTGCTCAGCAAACAGATTGAATAACTATGGTGAAAATATCCAACGCTGACACACTTCCTTCTTGATTTTAAACCATGCAGTGTCCCTTGTTCTATTTGAAAAACAGCCTCTGGTCTATCTACAGGTTCCTCATGAGCACACCTATTAACATCCCATAGCCCACATTTAAAGGTTTTCTTTCACTCACTTTTTGAAGCAACAGTAGCCCACCAGGCTGCTTGGAAGGAAACCCTCAAAGCTTCCAAACCTTCATCACTGGATTTATGAATCACCACGCCCCTCCACCATTTCTCCTCAGGGATTTGGCAGGAAAGATGGCAGCCCACGCTTAGCGGTACCTCCTATGGATTCCACAGGCTTTAGGTTCATGTCGTAAACATCGCTGAAATGAAGGATAGTCAAATTGCAGGGACCAATTTGTTCCCCCAGTTCACCAGAAAGAGCTCAGTCTCTAGCTCTGAAGGCTGAGGGGTACCAGAGCGAGAGCCGCCTCAGTGACCTCGGGTTTCCAGGTAAGAAACCTGCCGCAGCACGCTGGCTGGTGGCAGCCCGCCCACTTGAAGGCCTGGGTGCTGCTTCCTGATCTCACTGCACCTCTTGCCTGAGGTCTCCAGTATCAGCCTCCGGCTGGAGAAATCTGACCAAATCCTACACAGGAGGATAAAGCAGAACCAAACCCAAATGAAACCCACTCCTTCGAGTAGATTCTGACTCCTAGGGATACGTGGGACAGAATAGATATGCCCTGTAATGTTTCCAAAACTGTAAATCTTAGGGGAAGCAGACTGCCATATTATTCTCCCGAGGATTGACTGTTGAATTCCAACTGCTGACCTTTAGTTAGCAGCTGAGCACTTTAACCACTGTGTCAAGGTGCCTTTGTCTCTGAAGGACCCTTCAATTTGTCTATTAATTCAACACAATTAAACACCTGTAAACAGGCACTGTGCTCAGTGCTGGGGATAAAATGAACAAAATAGACAGAACTTTTACCCTCAGAAGCCTACACTTGATGCTTTCTCCTGCTCCTGGTCCCGCTTTCCAGCCTTTAGCATAATCCTGGGGGTGCTGGGGGTAAGGTGAGGGGAGCTTTTCTGCCTCTACTGTAATCCTAAAGTGACTTTCCTTTTTACTATTACTGAGAATCTAAGCACTTCTTCGAGATTTGTTTTCTTTTCTGTTACCACATGATTCCTCAGTTGTAATTTTCTACCAAATTTAGATGACACTGATGCCTTCTATTGCTGTGTGGACTCTGACATTTCTTGTGAGAATGGAGCAAGTGAAAAAACTAATGCTTAAATTGAATTATAACTTAAAGTAGTTATTGTAGAATGATGGGATTTCATCCAATTAAAAAAGTGCCCCAGACTGCTGCAACCTCTTGGAATGTTACCAGTTGGTCATTTGCTAAATTGAACCTGGATTAAATGGATACATCTAGAAGAATAGAAACTGCCAAAATTGATCCAAAAAAAAAAAAAAAACTTGAATAAATAAATGAACATTAAGAAAATTGAATGTTAGTCAAAGATCCTCTATTTTCAAAAAGCTAAAAGCCAAGATGATTTAACAGGCCAACCATACAGAGTTTCTCAGCTTATTTCATGAGGCTAATATCATTCCCAAACTAGACAATAGTAGAAAAAGATAAAATTATAAAATTTATTTCATTTATGAATATGGATATAAAATTACTTTTAAAATAACAAAATCTAATAGAATGTTTCAAAAATTGTTTCGCATCGAGTACCTATCAGTGTAATTTACCCCATCAGTATTTTGAAATAGAAAAATTAAATGATTATGGAAAATGTTACAAAAATTCTCTGATAAAATCACATAGGATTAAAAATTCATAGGAATATATTCTAGATGTTTTCTAGCACCTTTAATTCATTGCATCTTAACCTATTTTATCCAGTTATTATAATTACTGTCTGTGATGTGATTCACTTAACTATTTTACTTCTCAATTTTTTCTTGGAAGTTTTCTCCTATTCCACTTTCTTTTTTAATTTATTTGCTTATTTTAAGAGCTTGTTTTATATTCAACATTACGTGTACATTTAGTTTCACTCCCCATTTGCCATGTCCACCCTAACCCAGTCTCTCCCCTCCCTACCCTGTAAACTTCCCCCTGTGCCCCTCATATTTATGCACTCCTGTTTGTCCTGGATTTCCTCAATTTGATTGTTGGTCCTCTGGTGCTCCGTGGTCTATTGCTCTAAGGGATGTATTACCATAGAATACGTGGGTGCATCATCTTGGGTTGAATGGTCTACATGTACATCTTGTTAACTATTGGGCTGAGAGCCAGCCCCTAGGGATGTGTTTTATTCCAGGTGCAGAATGTATTCCAGGGCCATAGTATTGGGGGGTCTCATCAGACTTCATATGACCAATAATTCTGGTCATTACTGAATTTTTGGATTTTGTTCCACATTTTTCCTCTCACTCTATCCAGGATCTCCAGATTTGATCCTTTCCTGAATGGTTGGCATTGGTAGCCGGGCACCATCTAGTTCTTCTGTTCTCAAGTGCCATGGTGTCCTTGGGCTGACTGCTTCCAAATGCACTTTTTTCTCTTTTTTTGCACAAGTCTTCATTTCCAACTCTAGGAGACTGTTAGCTGCATCTTAGATGGCCACTTGAAAGCTTTTAAGACCCCAGTCACTACTCACCAGTGTAGGGTGTGGAACAAGGCTTTTATGTACTTTGTTGAGCCAATTGAGCCTGGTGCCCCCCAGTACTATGGTCCTGAGACAGTAGATCTATTGGATCTCTCTCCCACAGTGTCTGGTTGTCTGTGAGGGATTACTCTGTGCCTGTCTTTTATTGTTTCTGTAAGGATTGCAGGTATTTTTTATCACTGATGTCTGTGAAAGATTAGCCTCAGCTGAATCTATCCTTGGTCTAGCATATACTTCTGTTCACTAACCCCGTCTGATCATCTCAGGTGTTTATGTGTTTATCTGTAGCCTGGTGTTTGGTGTTAATGGCAATGCAGTATTGTGGACACATTGGTTGGTATTAGCATCTGTCATCTATCTCTCATGTGCACAATTCGGTGTCCTCCTATTTCCTAATATTATCATGGTGGTCACAGATCCTTCCTGTATATTGCTCCCTCACTCATGTCAGTGCGTGTGCCTCAACTAGCTGAAATTAATCCCCTCCCTTCCCTTCCTATCCCAGTAACCTACAAAGTGATTTCCCTTTCCCAAGCAAACCCTTCTGTGTCTTTTTACAGTAATGGGCTCATACAGTACTTGTCTTTCTGTCATATTCACTTATTTTTGTCATATTGACTTATTTCACTCAGCATAATGTACTCCAGGTTCATCCACACTGCGAGATGATTCGCATATCTTTCACAGTTCTTTAATGTAGCATAGTATTCCATTGTGTGCATGTACCATAATTTGGTTATCCACTCATCCATTGATGGGCATTTAGGTTGTTTCCATCTCTTTGCTATAGTGAATTGTGCTGCAATGAACATAGGTGTACATATGTCTGTTCATGCTATCTCTCACCTCTTTAGGATATGTTCTTAGTAATGGAATTGCCGGATCAATTCTATTTTCAGTTTTTTAAGAAAATGCCATACTGTTTGCCACAATCGTTGTACTATTTTACAATCCCACCAGCAATGCACAAGAGTTCCAATACCTCCACAACCCCGCCAGCATTTGTTACTTTCTGACCTGTTGAACTTTGCTATTATTGCCGGGGTGAGATGATATCTCATTGTTGTTTTGATTTGCATCTCTCTAATGACTAATGATCGCAAGCAGTTTCTCATTGTTTATTGGCTGCCTGTATATCTTCTTTGGTGAAGTGTCTGTTCAAGCCTTTTGCCCATTTGTGAACTGGGTTATTTGTCTTTTGTCCCAGGCAGCTCTCAAAATTTTTGTCTTTGGTTTTGGAGAGTTTGATTATAATATGTCTCAATGTTTTTCTCTTGGGGTCTATCTTGTGTGGGGTTCTATGAGCTTCTTGGACAAATACCTTTTCTTCTTTAATGATATGTGGGAAGTTTTCTGTTAGCAGATCTTCCACAATTTTTTCAGTGTTCTTTTTTTGCCTCTTCTTGTTCTGGAATTCCAATGAATCTTGTGTGGTTTCTTCTCATGTTATACCATATAATTCTCAGGTTCTCTTCATTTCTCTTAAATCTTTGTTCTGATTTTTCTTCATACAGGCTGGTGTCCAGGGATTTGTCTTCTAGTTGGGATATGCATTCTTCAGCAAGTTCTAACCTACTCTTTTGTGCTTCTACTGTGTTGTGTAGTTCTGTAATTTTGGCATTCATTTTCTGGATTTCTAACTGCTGTTTTTGTATGAGTTCTGATCGTGCATTAATCTTATTTTGTTCTTAAATTATTTTCCTGAGTTCTTCCAGGAAACTGTCTGTGTTCTCCTTGCTTCTGTTTGGGGTTTCCTTAGGCTCTTGTAAAGCTCTATAAACATATCTTCTAAATTCCTTCTCAGATAATTCTATTGCCTCCTATTCTTCCATGTTTAATGAGACTTTTGTTTGTGGTTTTGCTTCTAATGTCTTGTCCTGTTTTTTTTGTTTGATTTTAGTTTGCCTGTGGTTTCCTAGACATTTTGAAGTTGTGTTTAATTGTTGGTTATGTATGGTTTGTTTTGTCTTTGTTTTATGGTTTATTATTTTGAAAAGGTGAAGCTGATGTATTTTATTTTTTTAGTTATTAATTCAGGTATGCTGGGTTGCTCTGCAGTTTTCTTTGTGATGGTGGAATCACTGTGTGGAATGTGGATATTGGTTTCTGTTTGTTGTAAACAGGGTTTAGAGTTAGAACTGTTAGGTATTATGGTGGCTGAATGTGGTTTCTTCTATTGGACGAGTGAAGTTATGGCCGGAGAAGATGGGAGCAGAAGAGTGGAAGAAGGGAAGTTCTCTGTTGTAGGGGTGGTTTCTAGGGCTTTGAGCAGCATGCTAATGATGATGTTGTACTGTTATTCACAGGCCTGCAGCTCAATTTCAGCAAAGACTCTGTTGTTAGGGGGTTTCTACCTTCTGCCAGGCTCAAGCACATGCTAAAGCCTTGCTCCTGAGGCCCTTCTGTGCCAAAAAGCCGACACAAGACAACTGCCCAGCTCTGAAATCCACCACAGGGGTTCCTCGCTCTGGGCCCACCTGCCTACAGCACCGGCCCAACCGGCCCAGACCATGATCTACCGCAGAAGCTCCTCTGTGGGTCCGCCCACCTACGGTGCAAAGATCCTCTCAGTTTCAGCAGCATTGGAGTCAGGAGAGTGCCTGCTAATAATCTGTGGTCTCAATATCAGCGATAAAGTCAAGCACAGGCCTCTCAGTGCCACCAAGCTGACCCAAGCCTGATTGGTGACCCGCTGCAGGGGCACCTCCCTAGCCCGCTGTCCTGCAGCACCAATGGACTCTCTGCTCGGATTTCAGTGGTGCTGGACGTGCCCGTTTGCACCTAGCCAACCCAAGTTACTGATAAAATTAGATGCTGAAGGTAGATCCTTGGTGTGATTGATGGCATACTGGTGTGGTGTGTCTTCTGTCTTAACCCAGGGAGGTCTTGGATGGCCTTTCTCACCTGCCAGTTGGCACTCCCGCAGGGAAGTCTCTGATGGCCTTTCTCGGCTGCCAGTCGGTGCTCCACAGGATAGATCTTCTGATCTTGTTATTCACTCCCCCCCCCCAACCCCGTCCCTTTTTCCTTTCTAATTCTGCTCCTGAGTTTGGTGCACTCTGACTCATGAGCCATTCAGAGCACCAGAATCCCTAATTCAAACTGCTATAACTAGTTTTTCAAGCACCAAGATGCTAGAGGGAAACAGCGTGGTGGTCACTGATGAGACTCCATTTTTAATCTCTCTCCTATTCCTCTTTACTTTAAATTTGTTTTATAATTACTTTATGTGATATTGGTGGTCACACTTAAGGAAATACTTGAATTGTATTGCTTTTTAACATTTAAAGTCAACAACATACATTATATTTAAATTCTTCCTGTTTGAGGCCAGTGGCATAGGTATGTGACAGGGGGAAGTAGTCAGTGGGAGCAGTTTGCATGAGTGCAGGAGATTTAAATGGGTATAGAAAATATTAAAGTTGTCAAACATTCAATTTTACTTGGATCCACAATCAATGCACTTGGAAGCAGCAGTCCAGAAATCAAACAACATATTGTTGTTGTTGTTGTTGTTATGTGCCGTCGAGTCGGCCCCAACTCATAGCGACCCCTCCTTGGGTTTCCGAGGCAGTATCACTACGGAAGTAGGATTGCCCAACCTTCCTTCCGAGGAGTGGGTTTGAACCGCCAGCCGTCTGGTTAGCAGGCAAGTGTCTTAGCCACTATGCTACCAGAGCTCCCAAACAACATATTACCTTGGGTAAATCTGCCACAAAAGACCATTTTAATGTGCTAAAAAACAAGGATGACATTTGAGTACTTTGAGATGTGTGCCTGACCAAAGCCAAGGTATTTTAAATTACCTCATATGCATTCAAAAGCTGGATAATGAAAGGAAGAGTGAAGAAGAATTAATGCCATCAAATAAAAGAGTTGGTGAAGATTATTGAATATACCATGGAGTGGTGCACTTAATATGGCTGTTCTAGCCATATCTAAACTTTGTAACTCACACCAAATGACTGGGTTGTTGTTGCTATTGTTGTTAGGTGCCATCGAGTTGGTCCAAACTCATAGCAACCCTGTATACAATGAAACAAAACACTGCCCAGTCTGTGGCATCCTCACAGTCATTGCCATGCTTGAACCCATCATTGCAGCCACTGTACCAATCCATCTCATTGAGGGCCTTCCCCTTTTTGGTAACCCTCCACTATACCCAGCATGATATCTTTCTCTAGGAGCCGGTCCCTTGTGACCTGCCTGCTAAAAGGGCATGCAGGCAGCATCTTCTGACCACCTCTGACCTCAAGAAGTGGAAACAGAATCACCATCAATAGCCCAAGGCTTATTCCCTATGAGGCCAGACACACTGCCACCCTCCACCCTTTTTACTACTTCTGACACCAGCCTTCCCTGCCACGGCATTCACTACTTCTCTGCTGGGCTCAATGATTCATTGCAGTGGCCACACAGAACTCAGACAATACGCATGATTATCGGGTTTATTAGGGAAGTAACAGGTTACAATTCAGGTTCAGGAATGTGGTCAGGATAGTTTTTCACTCAGGAAAGTCTCCCCTCTGCTGTACTCTCAGGCATGCTTCCCTGGCCCTTAGCCCTTTGGCCTGGTCTCTGCCCTGCTTGGGCAAGTGTTATAAAACTTTCTTAGCTCTGCCAATAGGTGCACCTGTGGTCACCCCATTCCTGTCCAAGGGCACACAGCTTTCTCACTCTGTGGGCCAGAAAGCCTGCTGCTCCATCTCCTGCCTCTTGGCTCTACTGGTGCTGTCTCTCAGCCAGGCATCTCTCTTTCAGGCAGGCATCTTTCTCTCTCAGCCAGGCATCTCTCAGTCAAGGAGGTTCAGTTCAGGGATTTTGGGTCCAAGGGCATACTCCACTTTACCTCCAGCTCTTCCCATTTAATGGCAGTGAGATCTCCCTTTCTGCCTCTAGTAAGGCTCATTTTAAGTCTGGAAGAGTGACAAACCTAACCAATCCCAACATCAGAGTTCTACATATCTTATTTGTTTTTGGTCCCACCCAAGAGTCCCCACCACTCATCTTTAAGTTTGTCACACTTTGGTGGCTTGTGTGTTACTTTGAGGCTGGAGACTTTGCCACCAGTATTTAAAATACTTGCAGGGTTACCCATGGTGGACAGGTTTCAACAGCCCTTCCAGAATAAGACAGATTTGGAAGAAAGAAGGGGCCATCTGCTTCTCAGAGTTGGCCAGTGAAAACTTTGTGAATAGCAGTGAAAGACTGTCTGATATATACTAAAAAACTTTATGAATAACCCTGAAACATTGTCCGATATAGTGCCTGAAGATGAGCCCCAAAGTCGAAAGGCACTCAAAATCCGACTGTGGAAAAGCTACCTCGTCAAAGTAGAGTTGACAGTAATGATGTAGATGAAGTAAAGCTTTCAGGACCTCCATTTGTCGATGTGGCACAACTCAAAATGTGAAGAAACTGCAGCCAACATCCATTAATAACGAGAACATGGAATGTACAGAGTATGAATCTACGAAAATTGGAAGTTGTCAAAAATGCAATAGAACTCATAAAGATTGATATCCTAGGTGTTAGTGAGCTGAAATAGACTGGTTCTGGCCACTTTGAAACAGACAACCATATGATCTACTATGGCAGGAATGACAAACTGAAGAGGAATGGCATGGCATTTACCATGACACAGAATGTTACAAGATCTATCCTCCTGTACAATGCTGTCAGTGATAGAACAATATCCATACACCTATAAGGAAGATCAGTCAATACTACTATTACTCAAATTTATGCACCAAACACCAAAGCCAAAGACAAGGAAATTGAAGATTTTTACCAGCTCCTGTAGTCTGAAATTAACCAAACATGCAATCAAGATGTGTTGATTATCACTGGTGATTGGAATTCAAAAGTTGGAAACAAAGAGAAATAATTGGTAGCTAGAAAATATGACCTTGGTGATAGAAATGATGCTGGAGACTTTATGATAGACTTTTGCAAGACCGATAACTTATTCAGTGCAAATACCTTTTTTAAACAATATGAACAGTGGTTTTTATACATGTGCACTTCAACAGATGGAATACACAGGAATCAGACCGACTATATCTATGGAAAGAGGTGATGGAGAAGCTCAATATCTTCAGCCAAACAAGGCCAGGAGCTGACTGTGGAGCAAACCATCAATTGCTCATATGCAAGTTTAAGTTGAAGCTGAAGGCAATTGAAACAAGTCTATGAGAGTGAAAATATGACTTTCATAATATCTCACCTGAATTTAGAGACCGTCCAAAGAGTAGGTTTTAGGCATTGAACACCAGTGACCGAAAACCAGATGAATTGTGGCATGATATCAAGAGCATCACATATGAAGAAAGCAAAAAGTCATTTAAAAGACAGGAAAGGAAGAAAAGAACATAATGAATGTCAGAAAAGACTCTGAAACTTGCCCTTGAATGGAAAGTAGCTAAAGCACATGGAAGAAATGACAAAATTAAGAAAGGAGAACAGGGGAGATCCAGCAAGATGGTGGACTAGGCAGAAAGACTTCACAGACCCTCTTCAACAAAGAAAAGGGAAACCAATTAACACAGACACAGAAGATAATCCTGGACCCCAGAGCCTTAAAGGGAAGGATATAGAAGTAGACTAAACCCCAACTAGCAGAAGAATTTGTGTGAAAATACCAAAAAAGGAGACAGACGGAGCTGCGGTCTGGCAGCAATCGTGAGTGATCCTGATGGCACAGACAGCTTGGAGATTCCCGAGTGGTGGTAGGACCTAAGAATTAACCTAAAAATCACACTGCTAGCCAGGGACTGCACAGAGGACTGTGCACGGTTGTTGGGGAACAAACGGAGAA
>NW_006921949.1:493889-495355 GCF_000298275.1 Orycteropus afer afer
TGTTTGGCTGGAAACCACAGGTGTGGGTTCAATTCCAGACCTGAAGGGCAGCTAGGGGCCATAGTCTCAGTGGTTCCACCAGGCTCTATCAGAGCAGCAAAACTGGTCCCCACCTTCTTTTTTTTTTTCCGCTAAATGATTTTGAGTTTTCTTCCACATTGTTCTCCCTCTCTACCCAGGATCTCCTACATCCCTTCCAAGTGGATGACAGTGGTAGCCAAGCAATATGTGGAACCAAGCAATATGAAATCTTTGACGGCTTCAATCTTTTCTCCGTTTATTGTGATCCTGCTTGTTGGGCCAGTTGTGAGGATTTTTGTTTTCGTTATGTTGAGGTATAATCCATATTGCACACTGTAGTCTTTAATATGCATCAGTAAGTGCTTCCAGTTATCCTCGCTTTCAGCAAGCAAAGTTGTGTCATCTGTATATTTGCAGGCTGTTAATGTGTCTTCCTCCAATCCTGATGCCATGCTCTTCTTAATATAGTCCAGCTTCTCAGATTATTTACTCAGCATACAGATTGAATAAGTATGATGAAAGGATACAACCCTGACACACTCCCTTCCTGATTTTAAGCCAGGCAGTATCCCCTTGTTCTGTTCGAACAACAGGCTCCTAGTCTATGGCACCTAACAAATTAAGTGTTCTGGAATTCCCATTCTTCTCAATGTTATCCATAATTTGTTATGATCCACATAATTGAATATTTTTGCACAGTCAATAAAACATAAGTAAAATAAAACACAAGTGTTGATTGTGGAACCAAGTAATATGAAATCTTTGACAATTTCCATCCTTTCTCCATTTATCATAATGCTGCTTATTTGGTCCAGTTGTGAAGATTTTTGTTTTCTTTCAAGTTGAGATGTAATCCATATTGAAGACTGTAAGTGCTTCAGGTCATCCTCACTTTCAGCAAGCAACGTTGTGTCATCTGCATATCACAGATTGTTAATGAATCTTCCTCCAATCCTGATGTCATGTTCTTCTTCATAAAGCTTCTTGGATTATTTGCTTAGCATACAGATTGAATAAGTATGGTAAAGGGATACATCCCTGACATATTCCATTTCTGATTTTAAACCATGCATTATCCCTTTATTCTATTTGAACAACAGCCTCCTGGTCCATGTACAGGTTCTTCATGTGCACAATTAAGGTTCTGGAGTTCCCATTCTGCTCAATGTTATCCATTATTTGTTATGATCCACACAGTCGAATGCTTTTTGCATAGTCAATAAAACACAAGTAAACATCTTTCTGGTATTCTTTCCTTTCAGCTCAATCAAGATCCATCTGACATCAGCAATGATATCCTTCGTTCCAAAATTCCATTATGCAATCTACAGTGTCATTTCTATCACCAAGGCCTTGTTTTCCAACTACCAGTGATTCTTCTTTGTTTCTAACTTTTGCATTCAAATCACCAGTGATAATCAACACATCTTGATTAAATGTTTGGT